>NC_133618.1:487027616-487162616 GCF_048593235.1 Sminthopsis crassicaudata | reverse complement strand
TCTCCCTCCATCCCCAACAGCAATGCATTCTTTGGAAGCAGAGATTCTTCACAGCTGTATTGACTACCAAGCAAGAACTGACTTAATTGCAGTAAAAATAAAGTGCTCCAGTATCTGACTAAAGGAAAAACTGTCACTCGGAGCCTGGAATTCACAGGAGAGGAAATTCATATGTTATATACCCCATAGTCACTGAAGTCCTATTCAATTCCATATTATGGTAAGTAGTCTTATCAAGGAGAGCCAAGTTGAAGTGGGAGAAAAGGAACATAGTACTTTAAGGCATTCTTATTTAGGGGAAAATAACACATTTGAAAAAGAAAGAGGGTCTAAGTTTCTGGAGCTTGAAGATTTGAGAAAGTCATCTCTTCTTTTCATACATTTTTCTTGTCCTGAGAAAGAAATTTTCCAATGTCATTGTTGTATACATGTGTATCTGTGTTTAGCAGACCTCTGATTTCATAAAGTAGGAAGCTCTTGATGAACCTCAATTTGATTAGTGCAGATCAAAATCTTCCTGGCAATTTAAAGTCTTAAATAGTTCCTAGGATCCTGAGAGGTTAAGTGATACCTGGATCTGAGGCAGTACTTCCTGACTGAAACCATCTCTCTAAATAGTATGTTTTGCAAGCTCCTCACTTATAATCTTTTGAAAAGAGTTTGGTTTATTTAAAAAGTTTCCCCAAATCATCTTTAAGCTAATTTTTGCTTTATTTTTTTTCTTAGCCTATTAAGTGTCATCTTTCAGGGTTATTTGTCCAAAATTTGTGATTCAGCAAACCCAAAGTCTTCTCTCTTATTTCTACCCCAGGCTTAAAAAACAAAGAAACATAATGTCTTGTCTCAAAACTATTCCACAATTGATTTCCTGTGTATGATGACTTCATACTCTTTCCCCTTTGGACTGTGAGGTGAATGATCAATTTTTGTCATCTTATAAGTTATCTGTTATAGCAAAGATCATGGTGGCTTTGAATCAGATTACCTGTGTTCAAGAACTAGTTTAGACTAGTTATGTGACCAAAGACAAATCATTTAGCCTCTTGAAACTTTATCATTAAAAGGCGAACAATTCTATTTGAAAGACTTATTTCATGGTGAAAATAATGTGAAAGGAGGCAGAGTCAAGAAGGCAGAGTAAAGTCCAGTAAAGTCCAGAACTCACCAGAAAATGCTCCAAATTTCTTTAAATAATGACTCTAAACAAACTTTAAAGGATCAGAACACCCAAAAAGACAGAGAAGAACATTTTGCAGCAGAACGCAACTTAGAAACTCAGCAGAAAAGGTCTGTGATATCAGGATGGAAGTTATTAGTATAAATGGAATAAAAATGGCAAGAATTATAAATAACATTGAAGAAGAGTAACCAGTACAAGTTGCTTTTTTTTTTTTTTTTTTGGAAAGGGGGTGCTTTTTCTCCACTATAATTTATTGTTCTTCTATAGAAAAACAAATAATATTTCTCTAATTAACAGACATAGGCACAACTATCTTATAAATCACCATCACAGCCTTTTTAGTGATGCAATCACTTTATACTCTAGCAGTATAAATTAAACAACAGAATCACATCTCATAGGGGTGTGTGTGTGTGTGTGTGTGTGTGAGAGAGAGAGAGAGAGAGAGAGAGAGAGAGAGAGAGAGAGAGAGAGAGAGAGAGAGAGAGAGAGAGAAGGAAAGGGTATGGAGAGAAGAAGAGAGGGGGAAGAAAGGAGGAGTCAGGGAGACAGAGACAGAGGCAAACACAAACATATATACACACATACATACTTGATTGTTTTCATCTGACCCAATGAATTGAGGCAGTTGGCTATAATGGAAAGCACACCCAACTTAGGTAAAAAGACCCATGTTTTAGTCCTGGTTAGATCCTCTGGGCTTCTTTTCTAACAACGGATTTTTCATTCCTGAAGTCTTCAAGTAGAAGCTGTTGTACAGGGTACTACTGTTCAAGTATAGGGATATACCATTTGAAGTCTCCTGTAAGTATAACATTCTGTTGTTCTGTCAATCAACTCTTTGGTTTTCAGGTGGTCTGTAATATCTTTTCTAGCTTTAACATGCTAGAATTCCATGACTGTATAAGTGTAAACTGTCATTAAACTGGGGCTGGATATTTAGGGAACTTGTTTTGTAAAGAATCCAGCAGAAGGCCCAAAGCAATTCAGGGCATGTTTAAATGAACTTGGAACTGCTAGAAAAATGAATAAAAATACAACCTCACCACTCTTCACGGACTAAAACTATTATCAATAATATTCATAGAACATTGCTTTCACCTTTGCAAGTTAGATGCCTTAATTCCACTGATATTAGTTAGCCTGAATTAGTGAGCTTTAAAAAGTGATATTTACTAAGGTTACATAGCAAGAACATTATTCCTTTCTTCCCTATATATATACATATACATATATATAACCCAGGGGAAAATTTCCTCAAACTAAGAGAGTATCTCCTATTGGCAAGGGGGTAACTCATGGTTCCTGGTTTCTAAGCATTCCCTAACCCCTTCCCCACTCCAATATGATGCTGATGAGGTTTTCCTTGGGTTTTATGTAGCTGTATATATATTTTTTGCAGTCTTTGTAGATTCTGATAACTGCTTTTCTTTAGTATATCATTTCTTCTTGGCTCTTGATATACACAATGCCACCAGCTACTGCAGTTCCATGAATGCTCCTAGTATTCCAGTAAAAAAAAAAGTCCAAAACCTTTAATATTCTCAAGTTTTAAAGGTTCTCTTCCAGTGAAGATGGAAGGGAACAGATCAGGATGATGACAAAGGCCAAAGACATGGGCTAGAGATCTTTTCCATCCCCTGAACCCCATTTAAAAAATTCCTTCTCAAGGGCTTGATGAGGGTAACTCTTTCTCCCCTCTATGTTGCTAGATACTGCATTGCTGCTTAGGTTGGAAAGAGCTCCTTGCTATTTTATTTAAAACCAACAGAGCAGTATAAAGACACTCCCTATACAATGTTATTCCATTTTTATCCAATGGCTTTCAAGCACTTCTAAATTAGTCACATATTTAAAAAAATTTAATCTAGTATAAATATTAAGGAAATTGGGTAATACAGTGCATAGAGTTTGGCCTGGACTTTAGAGTCTCATCCTCCAGAGTTCAAATTTGGTTTCTGATACTTCCTAGCAGGGTGACCATGACCAAGTCACTTAACCTTATTTGCCTCAGTTTCACCATTTGTAAAATGAGCTAGAAAAGAAAATAAAAAATTACTTCAGTATATTTACCAAGACAACCCCAAATTAGGTCATAAAAAGAGTCAGACCCCACTGAAAAATGACTGGACGATAGAATTCAGTAATAGACATTAGATTCAGTAAAGAAGAGTTCTTTGCTAGTCAAGATAATATAGACTAAATCAACCTTTAATCTTACAGATCTACTATGTATGGCAATGTGATATAATAATTAATAATAACCAACATTTATAAAACACCATATGTCAGACACTGTGCTAAGTGCTTTACAATTATAACTCTCGTTTGATTCTCACAACAACACTATTATATCTTCTTTTATGGATGAAAAACTAAGGCAGACAGAGGTGAAGTAATTATCAAATGTTAACTCAAGTTTTCTTACCAAGACCTAGCACTCTATCCATCATGCTACTGAGCTGGCTTTGTTGTAAAAAAAAAAAAAACGCTGGAATCAGGATCAGGGTTTCTTGGCCTCCACTATTTTCCTGTTCTTCCATATATGCCATTTTTGCTCTGGGTCTAAGTTGTTCCATTTGGAAAATGAGAAACTCTGACTATTGCCTTTTCTATCTCCATTATCTGTTCTCATCCTGTTTGTAATGTGTTTCTGTTGTTTTTCCCCAGTAAATGGGAATAGGTTCCACTGAGTTATTCACATTCTTCCATTCAATCCTTTAATGAAACAATAGTACATATTTTCAAAGCAACAGTTGAGAGTTAAGAGTTTGAACTTTGGCTCTGAAATATAGGAAAACCAACTAGTCTTTGTAAAATCATCTTTATGGTTGATATGAAAAAAATTTCAGTGTGTATGTGCACGCATGTATACACATATTGTAAATATACACATACTATATATACATCCATATTATCTGTGTATATATTTACATACACTGTGTGCACATGTATATGTATATGTACATGTACATGCATACACATATACATATATAATAAATACATATCAGCGTACATAGATATTTACACACTAATGTATGCATGTGTATGTATATCTGTGTATATGTATGTGTACACACATATATGAATATATATATACATACACTCAAATACTTGGATTAAACAGATCAAGAAATTTGGGGCAAATTTGCTTCATATTTTCTCATTCTAAGTTATGGCCAATCATTCTCCATCCAATTTTAACTCTATCTGAAAATTTAAGGTGAGTTAATTCATTAAGATATGAAATGATTTAACATATACGTTAACATATTTAACATGTATTGGACTACTTGCTATCTAAGGCAAGGGATGGGGGGAAGGAGGAGAAAATTTGGAACAGAAGTTTTGCAAGGGTGAATGTTGAAAAATTACCCATTCATATATTTTGTAAATAAAAAGCTATAATATATATAAAATATATATATTTATGAAAAATATTTTTCATATATAATAGCTTTTTATTTACAAAATACATATATATACATACATATATGTGTATATATACACACATACATATATGTATACATACATATGTGTGTATATATACACACATACATACATACATACATATATATAGATATGGAATGAGCAGGTAGAGTGTCTAGTACTGGACCTGAATGATACACATCTGTAAAATTGAACTTCTAATCTCTAAAGAGTAGCAATAAGCATTAAAGGGACAAGACTCCTTTTATTCTTGCTTTTATACCTGGATCTTGGAGAAGTGATGGAGTAAAACATCCTTTCCAAATTTTTCTTAAATGACAATTAGCTTTACAGGGAAGCCAGTATTGAAAGATAATTTTAAAGCAACAAGTGAGGAATAGTAGGATGTAGTATATAGAGACATGGCCTCAGAGTCAGGATAATTTTGTTCTGGTCACCTCCTCTGACACACATGATCCTCAGAAAGCTACTTAAATTCTCAGTGTCCTTGGTATCATTCTAGGATGATGCAAGTTGCTGAGAATATGCTTCCTGATTCTAGTAAAGGGACTTTCCTCATCCTGGAGTTTCACATAGCAATGAAATTCCATTTCTAGTCCCTCTCTGAGCTTGAGCTAGTCTAGAATTAAAAGGCTTGAGTCTGCTATATGGCCGTAAACAATTCACATAATTTCTCAGTGTTCTCTGCAGCTACAAGTTTATGTTCCCCATTCCAATAAAATCAAAGATCTGAACTGAAAACAAAGAGACAAACAAACAAAAGATCAAAGGATGGAGATGAATTGAATGCTGGTTAAATTGATGTAATATTAAATCTACTTTGGGGCATCATGCAATGTAAGGAATAGGCTTAAGGGATCTAAAGAAGGACTTAATATAATTTACATTTGATCATTTTTCTATGGAATTTCCTTCTCCTGATTGCCATAATGGATCCCTTTTGTCATTGATAAAGATCTCAAAGGCCCTTCTCCCTTTCTTTGATTAGAAATGACACCTGCAATTCTTTAGGAAGAGGATGAAATTTTGGGACTATGTACTCTATCCATGATTTGCTGCTATTATCACCATTTAGAGCTCTGGCATTAATATCATCATTCTCACTAAGAATCCCTGTTATCTGGAATGGTTATCATCCACACTGACTAGAGAAGTCATGCCATTTTAGTGCTTTTGCAATCCATCTCAGATACCTAAAACAGGCCAGAAAAACTCAAGTTGGAAATGTAGTTAAGGGGAGGGGCCTAGGGGCAGGGTAGGACAGACCTCTTTTTCCACCATAGTTATGTATAGCACCTTAATAATTCAGGTAAGGAGGGGGAAAAAAAAACACAAAACCTTGCCCAAATTGCCCTCTTTTTCTTCTTCACTGTGAGCAGGAATCCATGAAGCCAACCTATAATTTTGCTATTCCTGTCTGATTCAGCCTGAGTCCAGAGCTATTAAAAAGTACTTCAGGAGCCTTGAGATAACATGGCTGCCAGACCTGGACTTCAATAATCATGTCCTTTATATCACTGTTCCTCAGAGTTCTGAATTCCACCCTATGTCAGCAGTCTTCCTCTTAAGAACCTATTGATCTGGAAATAAATGAAATAAATTTTTTTTCATCGTATGAAAGTGAATTTGGCCCTGGCACTTAACTTGATAAGGAGGAGGGAGTACTCTCCCCCATCCAATCCTCCCCAGCCCCCTATATCCTTACCCAGTCTAATTAACATGGAGACTACCTCCTTTGATGAGTTCATAAGTGTTTCACAGACAGGCGGGATGTAGCAACTTTGCAAGACACTGTTTAAAGACCTTCGACATCTGAGAAAGCCACAAAATCCAATAATCCTCCTTTCAGAACTCCAGGGTGTCCTTTGAGATCAATCTCATATCTAAACATCACATAAAGAGAGTGCATTGCATTATAGACTGGTTTCTATTGAACACCATCTAAGCAACAGCATTAGATAGTCTTGAAAAAAGAGCAAGCCAGGACCAGAGGGAATGGACAAGGTTGTCAAATTCTGGAAAAATTTCCCCCTGATTAAAGCTGCTCTCTCAAAATTGTTACATTATTAACAAAAGTCAGCTTATCCCCAATTCATCTTTCTGACAGTTTCTGACGGATAAAATGCTGGGAATAAAGTCAAGGAGCTTTCATGTTTGTCCATGGGCAGGAACAAGGCTGGTATTAATCCTTCCCTCTATTTGGACAGTGTTAACCTTGTCTGGTGTCTTTCAAATGCATCCCTGGGAGTTGGAGACAGAAAATATATTCCCATGGGATATTTGCATGGGCCTGTGATCAGTTGGACTGATGTCCCTCACAGGAAATTTGAACTTACCTTTTGGAGGAGGTAGGATACAGGTATTTGAAAAGGAGACAAGCTGTAGTGTTTCTGAAATATGAAATTTGGCAGACACTTATTAGACCTTTACTGTATACAAATTGCTCTTCTTAGCACTAGGTGGGGTAGAAAGTTTAGATAAGATACCACAGTCTTTATTTGAGAAATGACTGACATTCTTATAGCTCTCTAAAGTTTGGCAAGTACTTCACATAATACAAAGTGTTTGTTTTCTCCACTCCTCATGAGTATCTGTTGAAAGAGGAATTACAGGGATTATTACTCCCATTTTACAGATGGTTAAAACAAAGTTCAGTGAGGTCATAGTTTGCTTTTGGTCAAATGCCTAGAGTTCAGATTTTGTTATCACAAGAAGGTAGTCAAAATCCTTTTGGTCTTGAGCAATTTTCGATAAAATTGTAGGAAACATTGGATTTTGCAACAAGATCTTAAACATAGGATATCCTTTGTAGTAGTTTTCAGTCTAAACCCCTTTTTTCTACTTTTTCTTCTGTTCCATACACAATGTGTTTATCTTTTGAGTTATAGTAAGATCCAACTGTCTACTCCTATCATTTAATATTTCTTATATATTGGATTCTCTAGATACAATTGTTAAGTGATTTTCAGTTGTGTCTAATTCTCTATTACTTTATTTTTTTGAAAAGATACTGTAATAATTTCTCATTTTCTTTTTTAGCTCATTTTATAGAAGAAAAATCTGAGGCAAACAGTGTTAAGTGACTTGTCTATGGTCACATAACTAGTAAATGTCTCAGACTAGATTTGAACACACAAAGATGAGCTTCTTATTCAGACCTGGCATTCTATCCACTGCTTCATTGTGCCACCTAGCTGCCCTTATGTACCTCTAGATACTTAGCTCTGTTCAAACGGATCCTATAAAGTATGGGATAAATTATCATTTCACAAGTGAAGATACGGAAGGCTAAAGAAGTAAAATACAATTAATAAGTCTAAGATTCAAGGATCTTACAGAGGAGAAGGAGGAGCTCTATTTTCAGAGTACCTTGTTAGTAATAAAGGGTGTGGTGGGACAAACATAATTAAAGATGGGGCCTAAAAACCACTGGTCTGTACCCAATCCTAGGAGATAGTTATCCATATTTTCATGTTTCCATTAGTGGTGAGAGAAGAGTTCTGCACTGTTCTCCCATCTGGATAATTAGTCATTTATGTCTATGTAATGCCTTCACATCTTTATAAAAAAATAGAACATTTAATGAATTGCTCTGTTGTTGCTCTTACTTGATACAGAGGTCCAACTTTTCTGTGGTATAGAACTGTCAAACCTATGACCTGGACAATGGCCCACTTGAACCTGATGAAAAGTAATTGGAAATAGTTAACAAAATAAATAAATATACAATAGAACACAGATAATGGTAATATGTAGTTTTCTAAGTCAAGCTGGGCTGAATCAGGATGACTAAATTCAAATACTGTTTCAAATACTTATTAGTTGTGTGATCCTGCATAAATTATAAATGACTTTGCTTTAGTTTTCTCATCTCTAAAATGAGCAGTGTATTTTTAAGAGCCTTTAATTCATCTTTGAGCCCCAAATAGAACCCTTTGGTTCTATTTTCTTAAAGAACAATTAAGTTTTTCATTCATTATCTCATTCATTCATTCACTGTTTTTTGTAATTCATGCTTCACAGAATTATGTTGGAATGTACTTCAGAAGCCTTCTAGTCTAATCTTCTCATTTTCCAGATGAAGAAACTGAGGCCCAGAGAGATTAAAATGACTTTCCTAGGTTAAACAGATAACAGATGTTAAAGACAATATGGAACCAAGATTCTCTCATTTCAGAGTCAGTATTTGAAGTACTTGGTCATAAGGAAGAAAGTAGGGGTAAAAATCTTTTTGGTTAGCTTTCTGTAACAATACCCACTTTAGTATGATTACAAGTTCTTTTGACCTGTATCCAGTGGTCCACATTATTGTCTTAAAATCAGAAGTCAACGGTTATAATTTTGATTGAATATATGTTTGGCAACAAATATTAAGGCTAGCAGCAGATGTGCTAGTTTGAAGATATGAGGGGGTAGGGTCCTCAAGAGTATTGAAAGGAGTCATGATTTGTAGCCAGAGGTGGTGTTACTATTGTTCATTTAGTTGGTTCAGCCATGTTCCACTCTTTGTGACCCTATTTGAAGTTTTCTTGGCAAAGGTATTGGAGGGGTTTGCCCTTTCCTTCTCCAGCTAATTTTATAGATGAGAAAACTGAGGCAAAAGGGATAGATGCTTACATGGTTAAGAAATGTCTGAGGTTGAATTTAAACTTAAAACGTTTTCTTGATTCTAGGAGGGCTCTCTATATACTGTAGTGAGTCTCAATCCAGTTCAGATTTATATTAGCTATGTAAGTTTAGCCAAGACATTTCCAACCTTATGGGACTCAGTTACTTCATCTGTAAAATGATGAGGGTTAGAGTAGATGACCTCTAAGGTCTTTTCCATCCTACCAGAAAAATGCAGTCAAAGAATGCCTTCTACTATATTAAATAACTTCTCTTTAAGAATTATTTAGATTAATAAATTGGTGGAACTTAGGTAAAAGGAGTCACTAGCTTATAGAAAAGGAGGAGTTGGGTGATGATATTCTTGTGTGTTCTTGAAATTCAACTGTGCCCTCCCTTAAGGCTGATGGACAAGTCAATAAAGTTATGTTTGAAGATGGAGTTTGAAATTCTATTTTCATTCATTTTAATGGTTTACAAGTAAATTACATTTTCTACTTCATTCTCTGATGTGAGTCAATAGGTATCCAATGTAAATGAAGTTCATTTATATTTGAATTGATGTTCTGTCCCCTATTACCTTATGTTTCTAATGCATTCTGATACATTAGTAAATAGGCTTGTCTGATTAATCATTAGTACATGTAAAAAATTAGCTGCTGACTGACAAATGGAATTATTGACATGGATAACAGGAGCAGCTACTGTATCACCTGAAAACAGAGTTCAGAGTAACAGCAGGCAAAACTGAGCTGAAATATAGGTAACAGTAAAATTATTATTATTATTTTAGATGTTATAGCTAAGTGAAGTTCATTTAAACAAACTAATTTCGTTAATTTTTAAAGATAAAGCATTTACTTTACAAACTTAAGAAATAGCCTAGCTTTTGGATACAGATTTGGAAGAAAGCTCAAGTATAGTTCAATCCCTTCATTTTACAGATGAGGAAACTGAGACCCAAAAAGTAGAAATTGCCCAAGGTCACATAAGTAATAAGCAATAATACTAAGGCTTCTGATTCAAAATAAAATATTCTTTCAATTAAAACATGTCTTCTTGATATAGAAAAGCTATTCATAGGGATCTCTAAGGAGAAAATAGAAAACTGTAGTATGGCTCAGAATTTTAATGACTTGATGGCAGGAGGCAAGACTAGATGACCTTTCAAAACCTTTCTCACTTTAATGATTCTATATAAATATTCCTGTTTAATCATCCTTTTCTTGATACTAATGACTCTTTGTCTCTCTCTTTTCTTTTTCTTGACTTCTCTCCCTCTTTCTCTCTTTCATACACATGCACACACATACAAACAAGCATGGAAATCCATGAATTCACATATTCTTTCCAAAAAACCCCATACTGTGTGCACTCTCCATTTATTGACCAGGGGAGTTAGACTTCAGCAAAAGGGGACAAACTTGAAATCCATGTAATGCATGATGACTCCAGCATGTCACCACTATAAGTCAGCATGACATACCTAAAAGGGTCACAGCTCCATCATCTTGAAACTGCTCATGTAATCCCACTTTGTTATTGTCTGTACCATTAGATTTAAAAGCCCTTCTGTGTGATTGCCAAATACATTAAAGCCAACTAAAGGATAAAAATATTGTTTCCGGAGCTGCCCAGACTTGTGGCACATTTCATGATTACTTAGCAGGGCAGTTCTATGTTGCAGATTCATTTATGCCCTAAATTTAGTTTGTTTTACTTCCCTTTGTTTTTATTTTTAAGTTGGCAAAAGAAAGAAGCAGATAGAATACTGCTGAATATTTTAGTCTTATTAAGGTGTTAGGAAATCTTGTAGCCCTTTCAAGAACACTTAACAAAAATTTGTTTTTGCGAAGTTTTTTGATCAAAGACCAAGAGAAAATGAAGAATATCAGATCTTCATAGGTCATCAGAATCTATTTGGTCCAACCTTGTTAAAAATTCCTTATATTACCTTATCAGAAAGTGGCTTTGAACAACTCTATAGTCCATTCCCCCTATATCTTATATCTCCAGGAATCCATTTCATTTTCAGAAGGCAGAATGTTAACAAGTTCTCCCTTACAGAATATTATATGCCAATTGTATCTTGATAACTTCTAATCATTGCTTTAGTGCTAAGGGGACCAATAGGAACAAATCTAACCCTTAACAGCCTTTTCACTTGGGATAGGGATAGATGGTGAAGAAGATGTTATTATAGGAGAATAGCATTTATATTTATGTAGCATAGCATAGAACTATATGAATTATAGGCCCCCTGGACCAAATGGAATAAATCTAGTGGGGCTATTAAGAATGTATTATTTTGGAATTGTGTTAATCTAAATAAGATGTTCTTAAATTAGAAAGGAAAACTGAGTCTGAAAATTTCATATTTATGTATCTACCAAAGTGAATGCTATAGAGAGTAGTTATAATTTGTGGGGGGAAAAAGCAAGTGAAAAAGTTAGAAGTCTAAAGAAGACAAAAATCTGAAAAAGGAGCCACTATGACACAATTAATGTAATATTGTAAAAATAAAGATGAAATGGAGAGGCTATTGAAGGAAGGCGAATTTGATCTTACAGATATTGTTGATATTTTATGGAAGGAGACATGTTAGGAGACTCATGAAAGTGAAAGGGTAGGGTATACCTTATTCAAAAAACAAATGTAGGTAAAAGGGAAGGGAGATACCATTGTATTTTAAGAAGATATAATCATAAGAGGAAATTCAGGAGCAGAGTGGAAAACAATTGGTAGAAGTCCCTCAAAACAGAAATAGGAGCCAGATCATCATCATAGTATAATATAAACCAGCATAATAGAAGCAGGAAATTATTCTTTTGGGGGGAAGGAATAATTCCATCTTAGAATTTGTGATGCTGAAGAAAAGAAAACCTGTTTATAATTTGATTTGTACCTTAGTGTTTGGGGGGGGGACATAAAGATATTGCAAGGTATAAAAGGTATGATTCAGTGAACTAAAATTCTATAGGGGAAGTCAGCCAGGTGAGTGCATGAGACTTTAGAATTAAACGGGACAAAAAGAACAATTCTGATGAAGTAAAAAAGCAAAGTTAGCTGAAGAAATTAAGGTGTATACAGAGGCAGAAAACAGATTTTTTTTTTAAATGGACTAAAAATAGACTCCTAAATATTTTATATTGTCAACAGTTATTTCAAATGAAATTTCTTTTTCTATCCCTTCCTGATGGACTTTAAAAAAAATTATTAAATTGCTGATGATTTGTGGGGTTGTTTTATATCCTGCAACTTTGATGAAGTTTTAAATTAATTTTTACTAGGTTTTTTTGGTTGATTCTTAAGCATACCATCATATCTTCTGCAAAGAGCAATGATTTTGCTTTCTCATTGCCTCCTAATGCTTTCAATTTCATATTCTTCTCTTATTGTTACAACCAGTATTCCTAGTATAATATTGAATAATAGTATAATAGTGGTGAAAATAAGCATACTTGCTTCATCTATGATGTTATTAGGAAGGCTTCTAGCTTATCTCCATTAAAGATAAAGCTTCCTGATGATTTTAGATAGATTTCACTTCTCATTTTATGAACAGTTCTGTTTATTCCACTGGTTTCTAGTATTTTTAATAGTAATGAGTGCTGTATTTTGTTAAAAGCTTTTTCTGCATATACTGACAAAGCAATATTATTTTGTTTTTTTTTGTTATTGATAGTCAATTGTGTTGAGAGTTTTCCTAAAATTGAACCAGCTCTATATTCCAGGTGTTAATCCCACTTGGTTATAATATATAATCTTTGTGAAAGATTGCTACACAGTCCTTGCAAATATTTTTCTTGAAACTTTTGAATCAATACTCATAAAGGAAATTAATGTATAATTTTATTTTTCTGTTTTTATTCTCCTTGGCTTAAGTATCAAAACCATATTTATGTTATAAAAATAATTTTTACTTATTTTTCCTTAAATATTTTATATAGTATTAATATTCATTGTTTCTTAAATATTTGTAAGAATTCACTTGTTGAGGGGCGGAGCCAAGATGGCGGAGAAGATACATGGGAATTTCTAAGCTCCCTTCTACCCTCAATACCAATTAATTAAATCAGCCTCAAAAATAACGCTGGACTGATCAAAACCAAAAGGATTAGAAGCACAACTTACCAGCCGAAGAGAATCTGGAATTTCATCAGAAAAGATCGGTTCCCAAGGGGAGGAAAAAAAGACCAGCACAGACAGGGTTGGACTAGGGGCTAGCACATTGAGCCAAACAGGCTGGGGAGAACTCTGGGATCAGAGAAGCTACTGAGATAGAGAAATCTGGCATAGGCTGAAAGCTGTATTCTGCTTGTAAAACAGCAGATCAGAAGAGAAATCAAAGCCACTTTAAAAACAAACAAACAAACAAAAAAAACCCCACCAGATCCTATAACTACCCCAATCAGGAAGTGACCTAACACGATTGACATGGCTGTGCAGCCGCCTTCTGCTGTCTGGGGCTTTTCCTTGGGGCAGTTAAGAACCTGAACAGCGGGGGAGACAGCCCAGGGCAACCTCTAATCCACATAGTGTGGGGCTCATCCTGAGGCAGTGGAACTCCCCCAGCAGCAAAACTCCTTCAGCAGCAACTGTGGTTCCAGGGCAGAGACTTCCAGTTCCAGCTCAGGGGCTTTTTACTGGTCAGCTGCTAATACCCACAGCCCCACAGGGGGCTTTGGCAGGGTTATGACGCTTTCACTGTTCAGCCTCAAACCTCGGGCAGTCACTAGGCCACACACCAGGGGGGTCCTTCACTGGGCACTCCTCAAAATGCAATCTTGCTAACCATCTCTGAGTAATTTCTGGGGGGGAGGGGAACTCTCTCCCAGAGCTTTCTTATAGCCCAGTCATAATTTTGCTCTTTTACATCCTATCTGGGAAGAAGCTGGTAAATTACTACCCAAGGTCAGACCCCCCACAGAGTTTTAACAATGAGTAAGAAATGAAAGAGAATGATTGACACCTTCTATACAGAGAAAGAACTGGTATTCAACCCCAAGGAGGCTAACAACAGACAGTCTCCAGATAATTCCCTAAAGGGGAATGATACCTGCCCCCCCCATCACATAACTCTCCTAGAAGAGACTATTAAAAAGTTAAGAGAGTTTGAAGAAAAATGGGGAAAGGAAAGAGAAGCTATGATGAGAATAACCACATCCTGAAATTTGAGTTGGAAAAAATAAAGAATTCACAGGAGGTGCAGGGAAACAAAATTTGTGAATTGGAAAAGATAAAAAAATTCCCAAGAAAGTAGGATTTGTGAATTGGAAAAAGAAAATAAATCACTAAAAAAAAAATTAGTGAAATGGAAAAAAATTCAACAGAGCAAAATAATTCATTAAAAAAACTCAATTAGACATATACAAAAAGAACTAAAAAATGTGAATGAACAAAATAACTCATTAAAAATCAGGACTGAACAAATAGAAATGAATGATTTATTTAGAAACCGAGAATCAGTCAAACAAAACAAAAAAAAAAAAAAAAAAGAAAGAAAAGCTGGAGAATAACATCAAATATTTACTGGGAAAATCTATAGACCAGAAAAATAGATCTAAGAGAGATAATCTGAGGATCATTGGACTTCCCAAAAATTATGATGAAAAAAAGAGCCTTTTTTACAGGAAATCATCAAAGAGAACTTTCTAGAGATAATAGAAACAGAAGGGAAAATAGGGGTTGAAAGAATTCATCAAAGACCTTCTGAAAAAGACCCTAAAAAAAGAACTCCACAGAACCTTGTGGCTAAGCTGCAGAACTACCAGACTAAGGAAAAAATATTGCAAGCAGCTAGGAAAAAACAATTCAAATATCAAGGTGCCACAATAAGGATCGCACAAGGTCTGGCTGCCTCCACATTAAAGGATCAAAGGGCCTGGAACCTGATATTCTGAAAGGCAAAAGAACAAGGATTGCAACCAAGAATAAACTACCCAGCTAAGTTAGCATTTTCTTCCATGGAAGAAGATGGTCATTTAATGAAAGAGAAGAATTCTATTTGTTTCTAAGGAAAAAAAAACAGACTTAAACAAAATATTTGATCTACATCCACAAGACTGAAGAGAAGCAGAAAAAGGTACAAATAACTCTTGAGAACTGTATCTCTGTTGTGGATATACAGAAAGTCGGAATGCATAATTTGATTTTACTGATATAATATAAAAAAAAAAAAGGAAGTAGTAAAGAGAAGGGGATAGTATCAGAAAAAGGGGAAGGAGAGATAAAAAGAGGGAAACTACATCCCAGGAAGAGGCATAGAAAATCTACCACATCTGAGGAAATTTAGAGAGGGGGAGAAACATTGTGTGAATCTTACTCTCATCAGAGTAGGCTCAAAGAGTAAATAATTGTCATATTTGTTTTTCAGAGAATTCTCTCTCACCTCATTAAAAGGGGGAAGAGGAAAATGGAAAAGGAAAAGGGGAATAAGGGAAGAGTACAAGAAAGAGAAAGGGACTTAAAAGGAGGGGGGAGGGATACTAAAAAGGGAGGGCTGTGTGTCACAAGTGGGGTCTATAAATTAAATACTGGGGAAGGGGTTCAGGGGGGTCAAGGGAAAAAAACATAATCAGGGGATAATATTATGGCAGGAAATACAGAATTAGTAATTTTAATTGTAAATGTGAATGGGATGAACTCTCCCATTAAAGGAGGTGGATAGCAGACTGGATCAAAAGTCAGAACCCTACAATATGTTGTTTACAGGAAACACACTTAAAGTAGGGAGATACATACAGAGAAAGGTAAAACGTTGGAGCAGAATCTATTATGCTTCAGGTAAAGCCAAAAAAGTAGGAGTTGCCATCCTTATCTCAGATCAAGCAAAAGCAGAACTTGATCTAATTAAAAGAGATAAGGAAGGAAACTATATCCTGCTAAAAGGTAGCATAGACAATGAAGCCATATCAATACTAAACATATATGCACCAAGTGGTATATCATCTAATTTCCTAAAGGAAAAGTTAAGAGAGTTGCAAGAAGAAATAGATAGCAGAACTATAATAGTGGGAGATCTCAACCTTGCACTCTTAGAATTAGATAAATCAAACCTCAAAACAAATAAGAAAGAAATTAAAGAGGTAAATAGAACATTAGAAAAACTAGGTATGATAGACCTTTGGAGAAAACTGAATGGTGATAGAAAGGAGTATACTTTCTTCTCAGCAGTTCATATAACCTATACAAAAATTGACCATATATTAGGACATAAAGATCTCAAAATTAAATGCAGGAAGGAAGAAATAGTATATGCCTTGTTCTCAGATCACAATGCAATAAAAATTAAATTCAATAAGAAGTTAGGGGTAAATAGACCAAAAAGTAATTGGAAACCGAATAATCTCATTTTAAAGAATAACTGGATGAAACAGCAAATTATAGAAACAATTAATAATTCACCCAAGATAATGACAACAATGAGACATTATAGCAAAATTTGTGGGATGCAGCTAAAGTGGTAATAAGGGGAAATTTTATATCTTTAGCGGCTTATTTGAACAAAATAAAGAGAAGATCAATGAATTGGGCCTGCAACTTAAAAAGCTAGAAAAAAGACCAAATTAAAAACCCCCAACCAAAACCTAACCTTGAAATTCTAAAATTAAACAGAGAAATCAATAATATTGAAATTAAAAAAAAAAAAAACTATTGAATTAATAAATAAACCTAAGAGTTGGTTTTATGAAAAAGCCAATAAAATAGATAAAACTTTGGTAAATCTAATCAGATAAAGGAAAGAGGAAAATCAAATTGTTAGTCTTAAAAATGAAAAGAGGGATCTTTCCACCAATGAAGAGGAAATTAGAGAAATAATAAGGAATTACTTTGCCCAACTTTATGCCAATAAATTTGATAACTTAAGTGAAATGGATGACTACCTCCAAAAATATAGACTTCCTAGATTAACAGAGGAGGAGGTAAACTGCTTAAATAGTCCCATTTCAGAAAAATAAATAGACCAAGCTATTAATCAACTCTCCAGGAAAAAATCTTCAGAACCAGATGGATTTACATGTGAATTCTACCAAACATTTAAAGAACAATTAGCCCCAAGATTATATAAACTATTTGAAAAAAATAGGGGATGAAGGAGTCCTACCAAACTCCTTTTATGACATAGATATGGTACTGATACCCAAACCAGGTAGGTTGAAAACTGAGAAAGAAAACTATAGACCAATCTCCTTAATGAATAAGCTCAATAATCTTAAGTAAGATATTAGCAAAAAGACTTCAGAAAATTATCTCCAGGATAATACATTATGATCAAGTAAGATTTATACCAGGAATGCAGGGCTGGCTTAATATTATGAAAACTATTAGTATAATTGACCATATTAATAATCAAATTAATAAAAAACTATATGATCATCTCAATGGATGCAGAAAAAGCATTTGATAAAATGCAACATCTATTCCCAGTAGAAACACTTGAGAGTATAGGAATAAATGAACTATTCCCTAAAATAGTCAGGAGCATATATTTAAGACCATCAATAAGCATAATATGTAATGAAGATAAACTGGAACCTTTCCCAGTAAGATCAGGAGTGAAACAAGATTGCCCACTATCACCATTACTATTCAATATTGTATTAGAAATGCTAGCCTCGGCAATAAGAGTTGAGAAAGAGATTAAAGGAATAAGTGTAGGAAATGAGGAAATCAAACTATCATTCTTTGCAGATGATATGATGGTATACTTAGAGAAACCCAGAGATTTTAATAAAAAAAATATTAGAAATAATTCAAAACTTTAGCAAAGTTGCTGGATACAAAATAAATCCACATAAATCTTCAGCATTTTCATATATCACTAACAAAATGCAACAGCAAGAGATACAAAGAGAAATTCCATTCAAAACAACTGTTGAGAGTATAAAATATTTGGGAATCCATCTACCAAAGAAAAGTCAGGAATTATATGAGCAAAATTACAAAACACTGGTTACAAAAATAAAGTCAGATTTAAATAATTGGAAAGACATTAAGTGCTCTTGGATAGGCCAAGCGAATATAATAAAGATGACAATACTCCCCAAACTAATCTATATATTTAGTGCTATACCAATCAGACTCCCAAGAAACTATTTTAATGACCTAGAAAAAATAACAACAAAATTCATATGGAAGAACAAAAGGTCGAGATCAGCTATACCTGATCTAAAGCTATATTATAAAGCAGCAGTCACCAAAACCATTTGGTATTGGCTAAGAATCAACAGAACAGATTAGTTGCACAGGACAAAATAGGGTACAACTATAGCAATCTAGTGTTTGACAAACCCAAAGATACCAACATTTGGGATAAGAATTCATTATTTAAAAAAAAAAAAACTGTTGGGAAAACTTGAAATTAGTATGGCAGAAATTACATATGGACCCACACTTAACACCATATACCAAGATAAGATCAAAATGGGTCCATGATTTAAGCATAAGGGATGAGATCATAAATAGATTAGAGGAACAGAGGATAGTCTACCTCTCAGACCTGTGGAGGAGGAAGGAATTTATGACCAAAGGAGAACTAGAAATCATTACTGATCACAAAATAGAAGATTTTGATTACATCAAATTAAAAAGCTTTTGTACAAACAAAACTAATGCAAACAAGATTAGAAGGGAAGTAACAAATTGGGAAAATATTTTTAAAGTTAAAGGTTCTGATAAAGGTCTCATTTCCAAAATATATAGAGAACTGACCCTAATTTACAAGAAATCAAACCATTCTCCAATTGATAAATGGTCAAAGGATATGAACAGACAATTTTCAGATGATAAAATTGAAACTATATCCACTCATATGAAAGAGTGTTCCAAATCACTACTGATCAGAGAAATGCAAATTAAGACAACTCTGAGATACCACTACACACCTGTCAAATTGGCTAAGATGACAGGAACAAATAATGATGAATGTTGGAGGGGATGTGGGAAAACTGGGACACTGATGTGTTGTTGATGGAGTTGTGAAATAATCTAGCCATTCTGGAGAGCAATTTGGAACTATGCCCAAAAAGTTATCAAAGTGTGCATACTCTTTGATCCAGCAGTGCTACTGCTGGGCTTATATCCCAAAGAGATACTAAAGAAGGAAAAGTGACCTGTATGTGCCAAAATGTTTGTGGCAGTTCTTTTTGTAATGGCTAGAAACTGGAAAATGAGTGGATGGCCATCAATTGGAGAATGGTTGGGTAAATTATGATATATGAATGTTGTGAGATATTATTGCTCTGTAAGAAATGACCAGCAGGATGAATACAGAGAGGCTTGGAGAGACTTAAATCAACTGTTGCTGAGTGAAATGAGCAGAACCAGATCACTATATACTTCAACAATGATACTATATGAAGATATATTCTGATGGAAGTGGATATCTTCAACATAAAGAAGATCTAATTCAGTTCCAGTTGATCAATGATGGACAGAAACAGCTACACCCAGAGAAGGAACACTAGAAAAGGAGTATAAAATATTTGTACTATTGTCTTTCTACCCAGGTTACTTATACCTTCGGAATCCAATTCTTACCGTGCAACAAGAAATTTGGTTTTACACTTGCCACAAAAATAAAGTCAGTTTTAAATAATTGGAAAGACATTCAGTGCTTTTGGGTAGGCCAAGCGAATATAATCAAGATGATAATACTCCCCAAACTAATCTATTTATTTAGTGCTATACCAATCAGACTCCCAAGAAACTATTTTAATGACCTAGAAAAAATAACAACAAAGTTCATATGGAAGAATAAAAGGTTGAGAATTGCAAGGGAACTAATGAAAAAAATGTCAGATGAAAGTGGTCTAAGTATATGTGATCTAAAGCTATATTATATAGCAGCAGTCACCAAAACCATTTAGTATTGGCTAAGAAATAGACTAGTTGATCAGTGGAACAGATTAGGTACACAGGACAAAATAGGGTACAACTATAGCAATCTAGTGTTTGACAAACCCAAAGATACCAACATTTGGGATAAGAATTCATTATTTGAAAAAAAAAACTGTTGGGAAAACTGGAAATTAGTATGGCAGAAATTAGATATGGACCCACACTTAACACCATATACCAAGATAAGATCAAAATGGGTCCATGATTTAAGCATAAGGAATGAGATAATAAATTGATTAGAGGAACAGAGAATAGTCTACCTCTCAGACCTGTGGAGGAGGAAGGAATTTATGATCAGAGAAGAACTAGAGATCATTATTGATCATACAATAAAAGATTTTGATTACATCAAACTAAAAAGTTTCTGTACAAACAATACTAATGCAAACAAGATTAGAAGGGAAGTAACAAATTGGGAAAATATTTTTAAAAGTAAAGGTTCTGACCAAGGTCTCATTTCCAAAATAGATAGAGAACTGACCCTGATTTATAGGAAACCAAACCATTCTCCAATTGATAAATGGTCAAAGGATATGAACACACAATTCTCAGATGATGAAATTGAAAGTATTTCCACTCATATAAAAGAGTGTTCCAAATCACTACTGATCAGAGAAATGCAAATTAAGACAACTCTGAGATACCACTACACACCTGTCAGATTGGCTAAGATGATAGGAACAAATAATGATGAATGTTGGAGGGGATGTGGGAAGACTGGGACACTAATACATTGTTGGTGGAGTTGTGAAAGAATCTGGCCATTCTGGAGAGCAATTTGGAACTATGCCCCAAAAGTTATCAAACTGTGCATACCCTTTGATCCAGCAGTGCTACTACTCAGCTTATATCCCAAGGAAATACTAAAGAAGGGATAGGGACCTGTATGTGCCAAAATGTTTGTGGCAGCCCTTTTTGTAGTGGCTAGAAACTGGAAAATGAACGGATGTCCATCAATTGGAGAATGGTTGGGTAAATTATGGTATATGAAAGTTATGGAATATTATTGTTCTGTAAGAAATGACCAACAGGAGGAATACAGAGAGGCTTGAGAGACTTACATCAACTGATGCTGAGTGCAAATCATCCTTTCATATTCAGCTCATTTATATGCCCTTTAGCTATGTATATTCCTTTTTTACCCTAATAATGATAAAATTGTTAGAGTTCCAAGTATCAGTTTCCCATATAGTAAAAAAAAATAATTTCTCTTTCATGTTTACTCTTTTTATGCTTTGTTTGATCCTTATATTTGAAAGTCAAATTTTCTGTTCAGCTCTTTTCATCAAGAGTGCTTAGAAGTCTTCTATTTCATCAAATTTCCATTTTTTCCCTTGATGGATTATACTCAGTTGTTTTTTTTATTATCTTATTTTTCTGTTGTAATCCTAGCTGCTTTGCTTTCTGGAATATCATCTAAGCCCTCTGCTCTTAATTATAAATTTTAAATTATATGTAAATATAAATATATCAATATATTATAATAATTATAATTATAAATAAATAAAATTTAAAAATAAAATTGTATTAGTACTATTATTATGCTCGACACCCTCTGTGCTAAGCAAATTGGGGTTAAGTGACTTGCCTAGGTTCACACAGCTAGGAAGTGTTAAGTGTCTGAGGCCAGATTTTAACTCAGGTCTTCCTGACTTCAGGGCTGGAGCTCTATCTACTGCACCATCTAGTGCCCCACTCTATTCTCTCTTACAGGTACAAGTGTTAAGACTTCTTTCTGCCTTGGAACTATGACAAATACTTGCATCCCCTGCCACTGCTTTTCTTTGTCCTTTAATTGTGTCCTGGAACTGCATCTGAGCAATGCAACAGGATCCTGAAAGGGATCTAGTACTAGCTAAGTATCCCTTGTTGTTGTGATACAGGAGCTAACTGCCAGTGGCTACTGGATGTCTAACTCAGATCTGTAGAATGGATTTCTTCATGTGAGAGCATGATGATGATATAAGGAGACTGAGAGGGAGTTGCTGATCTCTGACCTCTCACTGAGAGACAGTTGCATTGTCTGACTTCTCTTCCCTCTTGCCCCCAATTTATTTCATTCTCAATCCACAAGGAACATCTTCGAAGGCTGCTTTGCAACTCCTTAACCTTATAATCTATTTTTGATCAGTTGTTTGACCCCATTATTGTTTGGCCCATTATAAGTATTGAGAGTTCCCAAAACTGCTACTGCCCCTGTTGGAGCTACTTGAAAAGCCTGTTTCTGTCCTTTTTTTAATGCGGCATATACTATGCTATGGGCTTGACCACACCCGAGTGAAGCAGACTTTGCCTGCCAACTCCAAAGTTGAATTGGACTAGAAATCTGTTTCACCTCAAACTTTAGTTGACTTTATTGCTCCAGAATTCAATATGAGGCATTATTTTAAAGTTGTTTGAAGGGGAATTTAGAAAGGTTTGGGTGAGATCCTGTCTCTGCTCCAGCATCTGTTCGCCACCTCTATTAGAGTTCTTATACATGATATTATATATGTTATATTATATTATTATTATTATAAATATATTATTTTATTTTATTATAAATATACTATATAAATTATTACATATAGACATACATAATAATACTACTAATACAATTTTATTTTTAAATATTCATTTATAATTAAATTATAATAATTATTATATTGATATACTTATATAAATATATATTTATATTTACATGTAATTTGTATTTATAATTTAAAATTTATAATTACATTTATATATATAAATATAAATATATTCATATAAATTAAAATTGTGATAAATTATACTATTTATAATATGTCATGATGTTAATATAATATAATTAATAAGTTAAATATAAATATATAGAAATAATTATATAAATATATAATTATATGATATATTATTACAATAAATAATATTATATATTATAATATACTACAAAAATGTTCTTATACATGATTAGCAAGAAGAATAGGAATGGGCAACTGAATTTAGGAGAGAGAGAGACAGAGACAGAGACAGAGAGAGACAGAGAGATTATAGGTGACCTTGGATGAAGATGTTTCAGTAGAGTGGTGGCAGGAATAGAAGGTGTATCACAAAGTATTGAAAAGTGAATTGAAAGCAAAAAAAAAAAAATAGAGTTGAGGAGATTATATAATTTGTGTCCAAGAATTTGGCTATGAAAGGAGATGCAATATATGAAAATTGCTCAAGGAAATTATTAAGTCAAGAGATTTATTTTTAGTAAAAGAGAAAATATAGACATGTGTATAGACATCAGGGAAATAATTAAAGCTCAAAGAATGATTTAAAATTAGGAAAAGAAGAGAAGACTGATAGAATTTATTGAATGAAGAGAGTATAGGGTGAAGGCTAAAGATAGTAGTCCTGGCATTAACAAGAAGGGCTCTTCATTTTTTTTCATACTGGAATAAAAGAAGAGTGGATAGGGAAAAGCTATAGAAGTAATTTGAAATGTGGAATTTGAGAAGAAAAGGATCTCTCTCTTAATTTATGGAATAAAACACATATTTCTATAATATTGTATAATAAAAAAGATGATTGTGCATGAAGTGTACAACTTGGTATTCTTTTTAAATATATAAAAGTTATCATGTGATTTTTTTTCTTTTTTTCTCTCCCCCTCCACCCTAGAGATGGCTATCATTAAACATAAATACATGTGTGTGTGTGTGTGTGTGTGTGTGTGTGTGTGTATACATACACATGTGTGTTAGGATTAAAAGGTGAGAACTCAGGTTGTCTGGGCAATTCTCTAGCTCAGAATTCATACCTTTAATTCCGGCCTTTAGGGGGAGTTTATACCTTTGAACTTCTGAGGAGGAGTTTACATGTTTAAAAGAAGTTTGCACCTTTAAAAGGAGCAAGTTCATTGGTTGAAGTTTCTCACAAGCCCCATTGAGTTCTCACTACAATCTCTGCGAGGATAAAAGAGCGCAGCATTGGGTCTGGAGAGTAGTCGAGTCTGGGACAGAGTTGGGACGTCAGTCTTGAAGGAGAGAGTCTGGCTGGGAGATTGAGCTGAGATGGCATTCTGCAAGGATAACTTACAGACAAACGGACCTTTACAATTCAAGAACTTTACACATATGTATATTTAAAATTATTCTATTTATCATACTTCTATGTATCAGTTCTCTCTCTGGATAAAGATAACATTTTTCTTCATATATTCTTTGTAGTTTATTTGGTATATTTATAATAGTCAAAATGAATTATTTGCTCAAAGTTGTTTTTAAAATAATATTACCATTATTATATATAGTGTTCTCTTGGTCTTGCTCATTTTAATCTTCATTATTTTGTGCAAGTCTTTTCATGTTTTTCTAAGATAATTGAGTTCATCGTTTCTTCAAGCATAATATTCATATATCACATCTTGTTTAGACATTCCTCAATTCTAATTCCGTAATTTCTAATTCTTTGTCACACAAAGCAAACAGCTATAATATAATTTCTTTTCCTTTTTTGATGCTCATTTTTGAGTATAGTTTTTAAAAAACTGCTCTAATGCATTATTGGTTAGAGAAACAAAAATTTAAAAAATCCTGAGATATCATTTTATACCTACTAGGAGAAGGGACTCTTGAGAATTTTTTTTTTTCTTTTTGTGGAGTCAAGGTGATATTGGGGGGAAAATAATTAGGAGATAGTTCATGTGACTTGGAAGAAAAGAGAAGATAATATTTTTGCTTGTTTAGTTTAATATACATTGTTTTATGAATTATGTTGGGAGAGAAAATCAGAATAAAAGGGGAAAACCATGCAAGAGATTAAAAAATCAGAAAAAAACAAGTGAACATAGAATATGTTGATTTGCATTCAATCTCCTTAGTTCTTTTTCTGGAGACAGATGGCATTTTCTGACCAGTCTATTGGGATTGCTTTGAATCACTGAACCACTGAGAAGAACCAAGTCTTCCATAGTTGACCAATGGCTATTCTTGCTGTTATTGTGTACAATGATGTATTTCTGGGGGTTCTGTTTGTTTTGCTCAGCATCTGTTATTTTTCATATATATATATATATATATATATATGTAAATCTTTCCATGCCTTTCTATAATCAGCTTGTCAACTTTTTTTTAGAACAATAGTATTCTATTACCTTCATATACCACAACTTGTTCAGCCATTCCCCAATTGATGAGCATCTATTCATTTTCCAATTCTTTGTTACTACAAAAAGAGCTGCTACAAACATTGTTGCACATGTAGGTACTTTTCCCTCCTTTGTGATTTCCTTAGGATACAGATCCAATAATGGCATTACTGGGTCAAAGGGTATGCACAGTTTTATAGCCCTTTGGACATAGTTTCAGATTGCTCTCCAGAATGGTTAGATCATTTCCCAACTCCACCAACAATGCATTAGTGTTCCAGTTTTCCCACTTTCCCCACTTTCCCTCCAACATTTATCATTATCTTTTCCTGTCATCTTAGTCAATCTGAGAAGTGTGTGGCAGTATCTCAGAGTTGTTTTAATGTGCATTTCTCTAAACAATAATGATTCAGAACACTTTTTTTCATATGACAATATAGATGGCTTTAATTTCATCATTTGAAAATTGTCTATTAATATTTTTTGACCATTTATCAATTGGGGAATGACTTGTATTTTTATAAATTTGACAAAGTTCCTTATATATTTTAGAAATGAGATCTTTATCAGGGATACTGGCTGTAAAGATTTTTTCCCAGCTTTGTACTTCCTTATTAATCTTGTTTCTGTTAGTTTTGTTTGTTCAAAAACATTTTAATTTAATGTAATCATAGTTATCTATTTTATATTTTATAATGTTCTCATTCATCTTTTGTCATAATTTCCTCCATTTTCCAAAGATCTGAAAAGTAAATTATCCCTTCTCCTAGTGTGTTTATGGTATCATATTTTATGCCCAAATCGTGTATCCATTTTGACCTTATTTTGGTATGGAGCGTGAGATATAGATGTATGCTAAGTTTCCAATATATTATTTTCCAGTTTTCCCAGCAATTTTTGTCAAATAGTGAATTATTATTCCAGAAACTAGAGTTTGAGAATTAATACTAGATTGCTATAGGCCTTGATCATTGTGTCACATGTATCTAATCTATTCCATTGATTTACCACTCTATTTCTCAGCCAATACCAATGGTTTTGATGACTGCTACTTTATAATATAGTTTTAATTTTGGTACTGCTAAGCCACCATTCTTTGTATTTTTTTCCCATTAATTCCCTTGATATTCTTGACTTTTTGTTCTTCCAGATGAATTTTGTTATTATTTTTTCCAGTTCTGTAAAATAATGTTTTGGCAGTTTGAATGGTATGACACTGAACAAGTAGACCGATTTAGATAGAATTGTCATTTTTATTATATTAGCTCAGCCTAGCCATGAACAATTGGTATTTTTCCAATTGTTTAGATCTTATTTTATTTATGTGAGATGTGTTTTATAATTGTGTTTCATATAGTTCTTGGGTTTGTCTTGGAAGTTAGACCCCCAAATATTTTATTTTTTCTACTATAATTGTAAATGGAATTTCTCTTTCTATCTTTTGCTGATGGATTGTGTCAGTAATATATACAATTGCTGATGATTTGTGTGGGTTTATTTTATTTCCTGCAACTTTGCTAAAGCTGTGAATTGTTTCCAGTAGGATAGAAAAGAAGATTTTTAATGTATGTAATGTATTACATACATTTTTTTTTTTTTGAGTCTGGGTTTAAATGACTTGCCCAGGGTCACACAGCTAGGAAGTGTTAAGTGTCTGAGATCAGATTTGAACTCTGGTCCTCCTGAGTTCAAGGCTGGTGTTCTATCCACTGCGCCACCTAGCTGCCCCTATTACATACATTTTTAATGTATGTAATATGATAATCAAAGAGTAAAAGGATATCATGAAATTGTGATTCAGTTAAGTTCGGGTAAAAAGTTTGTTTTGAAGCCAGTCAGCAGTTATATGATATCCTCTGAAAGTGTTAAGTAGCATGTGGCTCAGAACAGTGAAAAAGAATAAGAATAATTCAAGATTAGGGTTTTTGAAAAAGATACTCCATAATAGGACAAGAGGGCAAGAATTTCCAGGACTTATGGTAGTTTAAAGTTGAACTAATTAACTAAAAGATCAAAATATGAAAGAAAGAAGAGGGGAATTGAGGCACGATAAGAATGTTATTCACAAAAAGTAAAAGGAATGCAGCTAATGAGGTTTCAGTGAGAATACACAAGGGTTGGTAAGAAGGAAGCAAGCATTGAAATAAATGGGAAGGCAGGAGATTATGGCATTTATTCATCTATGTACATATTATTTTCTGCCTAATACCAGTATTCTTCTTAAGAGAAAGGAATGTTTTTGACTTTTGTCTTTTCATTTCCTCCATCTTACATGCTATTTAGCATATAGTAAGCTCTTAATAAATAAGCATCAAATGGACTTGCATTGAATTCCAGCTTTTCCTTTCCTGGTAGATATTCAGTAAATATAAGTTGATTTGAGTTGAAGGCAAGGATTTTAAGGCAATCATATTTTGTACTTTCTCACTCAAAGCTTTGTGTAGACCAATTTCTTCCTAATTTTAAACCTATCCACAAACTTAAGTTGGTTTTATTTATTAAGAAATAACAGTGCTGGCTGGAGGTATTTTACTATTGGCAATAGTGAAAAGAAAACTGGATCTGGAATAATAGGATCTACATTCAAGTCTCACTTTTGCTATTTAATATGTATGTGATCTTATACTCCAGTTTCCTCCTAAATAAAACAAAATGGACTAGTTCAATGTAGACTATTAAATCCTTCACAGCTCTAAGTATCCTGCTACCCTATTCTGAGGGAACACAAAAACTGAAGCCTCTCTTTTCACAAAGCAAAATTCCCTTTTATCTCCAAAACAATTAATTTTAACTGATGAGACATAGTAAATAAGTCTAATATAACTTATGGAACATTTATAAACTGATTCCCTTTTAGGCTGGTTTGATGAGCATTTTACATTCTCTTCCATGTTACTTAGCATAAAACAGAATAAGATGACATCCAGGGTCCTCAGATCATAGATCCTAACAGTCCATGTTGGGCCCAGCTCTGCTAGATGAGAGGTTTCTAGAATCTCTACATAGCATTCTTCTGTCTAAGAGATACTTCAATGACTGTTAAAATGATGATTTGCAAAAAACCAATAAACTTCCAATTCTACATGATAGTCTAAAAAGGAAAAAAAATCAACAATAACACAGACTCCCTGGTCCCATTGCCTGAAGACTGGATTTGTTATATTTCACCCTTCCTCCAAGATTCTCTAATACCCTTAAGGAACTTTGCTCAAGTTTATCGGGTGGATTCTCCACATTCCAGTTTATTTAAGACTGAATTTGAATTCAGATCTTCTTGATTCTAAGCCCAGTGCTCTATTGTGCTACCTAACTACTTCTTTATTACAACAACAAATGCTGAGCAAGAGTAAATAACTTGAAGTTTACAAAGGGTTTTTTTCTTTTCTTTCTTTTTTTAAAGAATTCTATACATATATTGCTGTTGCCATGTTATGGAAGAGACAGAGGCATCTTTTTTTTTTTTTTTGCTGAGGCAATTGACTTGCCCAGGGTCACACAGCTAGGAAGTGTTAAGTGTCTGAAACCACATTTGAACTCAGGTCCTCCTGATTTCAGGGCTGGTGCTCTATCCAGACAAAGAGCCACCTTTTAGCAAAAAAAAAAAAAATATTCCCCGTGATGCTTTATGGCTACTAGAAGTCATTAAATACCACAAGCTTCACAGGACTAGAATTGAAACTCACCCAAAGGACAATGGAGAAGTTCATGGTATGTGTAGTCAATCTGTAAAAAGGAATAGTGTAAGAACATTGGTATAATAATCTCAACAGAAAAAAATGTACAGTGGCAAAAAGAAGGTTATTATAATGATTAATTCTGTTGGATGTGGCTTTTTTCAACAATGAGATGATTCAGGCCAGTTTCAATAGACTTGTGATGGAGAGAGCCATCTGCACCCAGAGAGAGAACTGTGGGAACTGAAGATGGAAGACAACATAGCATTTCACTCTTTTTGTTGTGGTTTGCTTGAATTTTATTTTCTTTTTCATTTTTTGATCTGATTTTTCTTGTGCAGCAAGATAGTTGTATAAATATGCATGCTTATTTTAAATTTAATATATATTTTTACCATGTTTAACATATATTGGATTACATGCCATCTAGTCTAGGAGGTAAGGGTAAAGGAGGGAAAATTGGAGCACAAGGTTCTTCAAGAATCAATGTTGAAAAAAATTCTTGCATATATTTTGAAAATAACAAACAAATAAAAAATCCATTACCAGACATGAATACCAAAAGAAATTTTTAAAAAAGGAAAATGATCTATTAAAAAAAAAAAAAAGAAAAATGTACAACCTGCCAAAAAATGATGAACAAGAGTAAAACTAAATACCTGTGGATAGCCCATGGATTAACCTGGTTGTCCCTCATGCCTGATATTCTCTCCTTCCTCATTTCTTCTTCTTGGTTTCTCTGATTTTTTTCAGGTTCCAGCTAAAATCTCACCATAGACTGAAACCTCTCCCCATCTACTATTAATTCTGGTACATTTCCTAGTGATTTTTATAACTTTTTTTTATTCATTACGTACTTTATTTTCATGTTGTCTCCCCCATTAGAATATAAGCTCCTTGACAGCACAAAATCTTTTGCCTTTATTTGCATTCCCTACATTTACCATAGGGCTTAGCACATAGTGGCCACTTAATAAGTATTTACTAATGGTAGATGTAGAAAAAATATTTGAAGCTGTTGTTTCTGCATGCCACTTATTGGCATGTGGATACCTATATGACAGAGAAACTGGCTCACTTAAAATTGGTTGACACTGGATTAGAATAAGAAGAGGGAGACCAAAATGTGGGGGTGGAGACTCATGTTGGGGGGTTTAAGCACTCTTGAATAGGCTGTGAACATTGGTGTACCCAGCCAATGTTGGAAGCAAGGGAGGGAAATTTAAATTGGAAATAGAGAATAATAGACTGTATATTCTTAACTGGCATGCCCTTTTTTTTGGGGGGGAAGGCACTAGCTTTTCTAAGAACATTAATAAAAATCTTTCTCAATTCATCAGTGGTGTCATGAAGTTCTTGGTAAAACACACTTGTTTCTTATAGCTGATTTCCTTTATGAACATTTGGACAAAAGTCACATAGAAACTGGGCAAACACAGACAAGCTGCAATCTTTTATTCCTGGAAGAAGTATATAGGAATGTCTGTTGTGTGCTTGGGTTTCAAAAAACCATGAACCTGATGAAAGATTTTGTTTTCTTAAGTCTGCTTTCAGCAAAGTTCATAGGATTATAATTTTAAAATTGAGAAAGACATTAGAGATCATTCAGTTCAATCCATTTTACAGATGAGTGAACTGAGGCTTAGAGATTTTAAGTGACTTGTCCAGGGTCACACAGCTAGGAAGTGTTAAGTATCTGAGACCAGATTTGAACTCGGGACCTCCTGAATTCAGGGCTGGTGCTCTATCCACTGTGCCACCTAGCTACACCTTGCCCAAGTTTATTAAGGTTGTGTAAGTGACAGAGCTGGGATTCAGACATGAGTTTGGTGAACTCAAGGTGATGAGATTAGGATTTCTGATGGTCAGGGAGTTAAATGATGAGATTAATGGCAGGTTTGGGTTTCAGGGAACTAAATGAAGGGTTTTGGTACCCCTCAATCCCCTTACGATTTGGTACATGACAGGGAGTTCTGAGAACCCCCCTTCTGATGGCAGAGGTCCTCTGTAAAGGAATTTATAAACCTGAAAAGCTAGACTGATAAAAAGTTTATTATTGGCATTGGGAAGCCAGCCTTTGCTATGCATGAATAGAAAGACTGAATTCCTTAATGGCAAGGTACTGGCAAAGAGATATAAAGTTTCTAGTGGAGAAATCCCAACAGAGAGGTATAAAGTCTTATTAAGGAAATAGGTAAGAAAGATAAAGAGAGGGTAATGCTGAAAGAGAATACCATTTCAGCAGGCAGAGATTGCTGCTCTGCATGGCATGGCATGTTAGGTCCTCTGTAAGGACTGAGCCCCAAGTTGGCTCTGTTTATAATAGAAGCCTTGGCTAAAAGGTGGAGTTTGCTCTTGATGGGGGCCCGTGCAGCTTGAGCTGGAATTTGAATAGAATTGAATGAATCTTTCAATAGGGTTGGAACTCTTTAGCTCTGGACTCAACTAGCCCCACCTAGATAAACCACTTTTATCTTGATTCCCTGGGGAGGATCTTACAGAGGCAGGATTCAAGGAGAATTTCTCCTTCAAGTAGCTTCTCAAATGCTCTACCTCACACTCATTCCCAAAGCTACCTCATGCTCATTCCCAAAGTCAGAGAAAGAGAAAGAGAGAGTTTCAGGGGTCCCCTCATCAAAGATAGATCATATTTCTACTGTATTACACTACCTCCCAACAGATTCATACACTTCATTTAGCTCAATATTCCCATGATCCTAAATTGGTTTCTTTCCAGTCAATTAACACTGATTAGGCACCTACTATGTGCCCAGTACTATGCTAAATGTTGGGAATACAAGTAAGAAAGAGAAAAAGAAAATCTTTGCCTTTAAGGATATTATAAATTTAATGGGGAAAGAGAAGAAATAAAAAAAAGCTGAAGGGAATAAGGTGGTGTGGGGATGGGAGACATGATGGAATCTAATACAAAGACGGCAACTGGTGGGAAAGGAAGTATCAGCCTCTTTAAATGGAAACTTTGGGTGGAATTCTTTTCTGGGTCCTCTAGTCCTCTCTTCAGAGGGGCAAAGGGTGCAGAAGAGGTGTGAGTATCAAAGCTGATATTCTATGACATGGTTATTCAATTTTACTGCAGCAAAAAGTATTCCTTCCCCCATCTCTTACAATTAGAAGCCTGAGCAATAAAAGGCTTTTGTTTTCTTAATTAGATATTCATGGCATGTATTTGGTTATCCTCAATCCTATTATACTGGGTGAATTTCCAAGAAGATTCTTAACTGATGACTTAAGGGAGTACCCAGCAGCTGACAACTCAGAGCAAAGCTGTACCTGAAGAAATATTCACTTGAAACTTATTTTAATGAAGGAACATTGAATGTTTTGTGCTTTGTTACCAAAGACAAAAATCCTCAAGGAAAATTTTTCTTAATTTCCTAAAACAATACTTGGCAAGAGCAGAAAGCCATTTTTTGGGGGGGAGAAGAAAGCAAGCTAAGCACTGTACCCTTTTATTAATTATTGTGAAAATAAACAACCAGAATAAAGATCCATGCAGTAAAGTCTGTGTGAAAATCCCACTTTAGTAGTGAAGAAAAAAAATTCTCATTACACCTAAAAATTCTTTCTCAGCAACACATACAGTAGAAAAAGATAAAGGACACAAATTATCAATGTTTTAAGTAAAAAGTTTATCTATAGAAGGTGATTTTGTAAATCATACCTTTCTTCATTAACAGAAACATATTCTGAAGTTGATAGGGATTAGTTATTTTATTTCCCAGTTTTTTGGACTAAGATATTTAGTGATTTATTTCTTATAATTTATTAATCATTAATAAATTTTCATTTCATATTTTTCTCTTGTTTGAATACATCCCAGATATTCATGTTTTCATGTTGAATTTGAAATATACATAATATTTCTAACTCCTTGAAAGGTTTTATAAAAAGATAAGAAAAAAAGAATCACATAAATTGGGAAAATGAATTGCAATCTGGACATTAGGAGGGTTTATCTACATTAAAGAATTTCTAAAATTTCTTAAAATCTTGGTAGGCCCGGGGATGGGCACGATTGCAAAGATGAATGAATAGCCTGGCACAATAGGAAGTGTGTTGGATTTGGAATCAAGGATGATTTGGTTTGAATCCAATAGCATGACCATAGATAAATCACTTAACTTCTTTGTGTTTCTGTAAATGATGATAATATTTGTATACCTAACAAGAGTTGTAAATCTCACAGCAGTTCATGAACATGATTTATTATTTCTATAATTACAAGGAATGGTGTGTTTATGTAACTATATTGTCAGACCCTGCCAGGTTGTTATTTTAATTGAATGAAGGCAGTCCTTTTCACCTTGTCTTTTTCATATCCACTTTTGAATTAATTGGCTGATTTCAACCAAATATGGTCTTTGCTAATCAGAATCAAAGTTTGCCATTTGCTTTCAAGGTGAGAGACAAGTTTATTTTGTCTTCCACCTTGAAATCAAATAGCTTACTTTGATATTTAAATGAATTTGTGGCAATCTCATTGAGGTGATATATCCCAAACAGGGCAGATTGTGACCCATTCATGTTTTCACATTTTATGTGAATCTTGTTCAAATCTTTCTTTAAATTCTTCTTGGATATCTGTTCAATATGATGGAAGACTTTTGGTTATTTATTAATATTTTATATAGCAGTGATGCAGTTTTAGTGGTAGAGAATTGAGATGTGAGAATCAATATGTGAATCCCCTCTGGTCTTGGCACAAATCCAACTTGGCAGAAACTGGAAATCTGAATGGCAAAAGGAAGTTTTATTTTACACTAAGAAGCTCTCTGTTAGTGGGTGCAAAGGTCCTGTTGTCTCTCAATTGTAATCCTTCTCTGGGAGGAGATCTCTTTTCTGTAAAATCTTTTCTCTGTGAGCAGATTTCTTGGGAGCTCTGAATCTCCTCCAGCTCTTATCCTTCCCCAATCCAGACTCCTCCTCCAGGCTGCCGTCCCAACTCTGGCCCAGACTCGACTAACTCCAGACTCAATGCTGCCCTATTTTATCCTCCCAGAGAATGGGCATGGGATAACTCAGGGGCTTGTGGGAAAAATACTTCAACCAATGAACTTGCTCCTCTTAAACATGTAAACTCCTCCCCAGAAGTCCAAAGGTGCAAACTCCCCCTAGAGGCCGGAACTAAAGGTGTGAATTCTGAGAATTGTTAAGTACTGACTTAGCACTTAGTAAGAACCTAACATCTCCCCCTTTCTTTTGATTTCAAACACAGGACCTTGAAACATAAATCCATCAATATGGGAGGTATTACACATAATTACATAAATACATAGTAACATAACATATGCTAGAAGTATGTAACAAATAACATGATCAGAAATTGAGAATTTATAAATGTCCATCCTTCTCTGGGAGATCTCTTTTCTGTATAATCTTTTCTCTGTGAGCAGGTTTCTTGGGAGCTCTGAATCTCCTCCAGCTCTTGTGCTTCCCCAATCCAGACTGCTCCTCCAGGCCACCATCCCAACTCTGGCCCAGAGTAGACTGACTCCAGGCTCAATGTTATCTTCTTTTATCCTCTCAGAGAATGGGTGTGTGAGAACTCAAGAACTTGTGGGAAAATTACTTCAACCAATGAACTTGCTCCTTTTAAAGGTTGTATAAACTCCTTTTCATATGTAAACTCCTCCTCAGAAGTTCAAAGGGGTAAACTCCCCTTAAAGGCTGGAACCAAAGGTGTGAACTAGAGTATTGTTAAGTACTGACTTAGCACTTAGTAAGAACCTGACAAGTGGGAAAATCTCTTAATGAGAAAATTTGCAAAGAATGTATTAACAGAAATGTTTATGATCAAATCTTGGGGGACCGGGGGCAGTTTGAGCTGATTATCAGATCAAATTTTCCAATTGAATGAAATTACTTTGAAAGCTTTTTTTTTTTTTTTTTTTCCCCAGAGACTAGAATTTCCTGAAAGGGGATTTGGCTACCCCAAAAGATCAGTGGGGGATGATTTGGCCAAGATCTCCAATTGAATGACCCTGCTTATTTTTAGAAAAGGCCTGTCTGGAAAGTATGCCCCTTCCCAGATTCTTTTGAGTCTAAAACCCAAAATCTCCCTTCTTTTACAGATCAAAGAGGACATGATTTCAGAGTTCACCCTCCTTGCTTACCCCCAAGCAGATAGTTTCAGCTTTGACCGCTGTCAGCAGTACCACATTCAGGTTGTCCATCTATTATCATTCTTGCTTAGTGAATAACAATTTTTCCTCCTTTTTATAGGAATATGTGTTCTTAATATTTTGCAATTCCATTTCTTACATGCAAGTCTTCATTAATCTTGTGCTATCCCAACTATTTATATATAACATATGCTTTTCCATTACTTATTGGGTCAGGTGAAAATTTAGTTCTTTTGAGATAGTGATATTCTCTGATTCAGGGGCATAAACATCACCCAAGGAATTACTGGTGTTTAAAAAAAAAAAAAAAAACATGAAACACTTTGGCATCATTAAAAGCCCTTCACAAATTCTGAACTCTGATTTAAGTTAATCTCATGTTGAAAGGATCTTTGATCTCTTTCTCTTAGCCAACTGTGGATCATGTGCATTGTATATCACTTTTTTTTTTTTGAGGCAATTGGAGTTAAGTGACAGCCCAGAGTCACACAGCTAAGAAATGCTAAGTGTCTGAGGCCAGATTTGAACTCAGGTTCTTTGACTTCAGGGGTGGTGCTCTATCCACTATACCAACTAGCTTCCCCCATTGTCCATTTTTAGAATCTGTCCAAGATAGGTACATTGATTCCTCCCTAGTTTTCCTGCATACCTGTATGCTATAATCTTCTTGAGGGTTCCCCAGGGTTCCAGGACTTAATGCAATGAATATTATGTATCATCCATAGACCATAAAACAAAGCACCTCAAGAATATCATTATTTTGAGGTCTTTAAGTGAAAGCAAAGTGACTCTAGAAACAAAATGGCAAGTGACAAAAAAATTTTAGATAAATATTTTTCTATAATTTTTATGTATTTTAGTTAATTAAAAACCTTTATTAAACATTTACTATATGCCAAGCACTGTGCTAAATGCTGAGGATATAATACAAGAGCAAAGAAGTCTTTACCTTCTAGGGGCTTATAATTTTAATAGTGAGAGATAAACAAACAAGGGAACTGGTGATCAGATAAGGGAACTTGGGGAAGTTACCACAATGGTAGTACAAGTGGTAGAGAGATGGCACAATAGATAGAGAGCTGGGCCTAGAGTCAGGAGTACTCATCTTTATGAGTTCAGATCTGGCCTCAGATATTTCCTAGCTATGTGACTCTGGGCAAGTCACTTAATACTTTTTACTTCAATTTTCTCATCTATAAAATGAGCTAGAGAAGGAAATGGCAAATCACTTCAGTATCTCTGCCAAGAAAACCCCAAATGGGGGGAGAAGTTGGATATAATTAAACAATAATAGTGATGGATTGTAAGAGTGTCGATTGTCATGCTCTTTTAAGAAATATTAGTAATGAGGTTGCCAAGAAGTTGATAGTTGGCCGGAATATGTAACATGTCCTGTAGGCTGGGGTTGATTAGATATAATAAACCTCATATATGTGTACTCACTGACTCCAAAATCAAAATAGCATGGCCTTAGGGCAATAGTTTCAAAATTGAGTAGATTTAAGTAACTAAGGGCATGGTCTCTGGAGTCCCCGTAGTATAGTAGTACAGAAGAAACAGCAGAAGAGTGTGTGCATGTATGCTTAAAGGTCTGGTCTGGCAGTTAGATTAGATGCAATGTCAGTGAAATTTAGTAAAGGCTAAAAAAAAAAAAAAAGAATGTCTTATAAGACAAATAGAACTTTAGAAATATCACCTTAAAATGTGTGCATCACATATTTATTCATTTATTTATTTAGGTCTGACCTTTTTTCTTTTTTTTTTTTTTTTTTTTTTAGTTTATTTCTTTTCTCAACAAACACCATAAAAAGGTATTTCCATACACAAAATAGAAAAGAAAAAAAAGGTTGTAATGAAACCACAGATCTTTACAATGTGTAGCTTGTTTTTCTTTTTAAATATATGATAACTTATTCAACATGTAACTTTTCAAACTGTGCTACCTATCTATGATTCTTCTGGCTTTTCTTCTGTTCTTCCTATTTTTTTAAACTGCTTAAATTACTCCCTTTTCTTTCTTTTTTTCTTTTCTTTTCTTTTTTTTTTAAACTATCCTTTCTCTTTTGCTCTTTTTATGGGAGGAAGAATAGAGGAACAGAGGAGAGAGTGAAAAAAAAGAGAAACAGACAGACAAAAACAGAGAGACAAAGAAGGAAACTAACACAGAAAAAGGAAAAAGAGAGAACTCTTGAAAAAAATATGCATAATGAAGCACAACAAATCCCTGTATTGTATCTGAAGATATATGTCATATATCTTGTAGCTATTGCCTCTATCAATGGTTGAATAGCATACTTTTTTTGGTATTGTGGTTGGTTATTGCATTTATCAAAATTCATATATCATTCAGAACTGATTTTCTTAATAGTATTTTTGTTAATGTATATATTATTTTCCTGGATCTGGTAATTTCAATTTCCATCAATTCACACACATTTTCCAAGCTTTTTTTCATAATCTTTTGCACAAAGCAAAAGTCATAATCATGTTTATTTTAGGTGATTTATATTTGACATCCAAGTAAGATTTAAATTCACAAAACTGGTAGTTCTCCTAAAGATATACAAACTACAATACAGCTCAAAGATGACAGTCTCTTCCATTTGGAACTATATGTCAAAAGTTACTAAATTGCATATATCATTACTAGGCCTATAACCCAAGGCTATCCAAGAGAAGATTTATGTATACAGTTATTTATAGCATCTCTTTTTATTGTAGCAAAGAAATAGAGAATTCATTAATTGGTAATCACTGTACAAGGTTTGGTTTATGAATATAATGGAATATCCATATGAGATGACCAAAAAGGGATGATTTCAGAGACACCCAAGAAGGCTACCTACTTCATGACAGAGAGATGATAGACTCAAGGTAAAAAAACAATACAAATGTGTATGTGAATGACAAATGTATGGATTTGGGTTTTTTAATTATGCTTATTATTTTATAAGGACTCTATAAGAATATAGGAAATAGGACCCCTTTCTCTAGATTCTCAATTCATCATTCTTTCCACATTTTGACTTTTATCATGCAAAGATGCTTTTGTGGTGCTTATAAAAAATGAAGCCATTATTGATGAATAATGAACTTTTCTCTGGTTCCCTTACTCTGATCTTAAAACTAAATTAGAAACTAACATTGAAGATGAATCTTGGTTAGCTTTCACCTCTAAAGGACTATATATTGAACAAGCTACACATACAGATTTCTTGGAAATAGCTTTTTTTTTACTTGATTTTTTAAAATTCTGAACTTAATAAATACTCCCCTAAATGACAATTTTTATATGATAAGTAGAAAACAGGACTATGTGTAAAATCATAAATCTTTATTTATAGTTTACTTTTTTTGCCTATTCTATAAGCATCTTTGCATGATAAAAGTCAAAATGTGGAAAGAATGATGAATTGAGAATCTAGAGAAAGGGGTCCTATTTCCTAGATATAGTCATTGATAAGTTTCTCTTAGCCTCAGTGTCTTCATCTAAAAAATGGGGATAAAAACTTTTATTCTGCCTACCTCACAAGGTCATTCAGAGTATCAGATGAGATAATGGATGCATAAGTGCTTTGGAATTGGTATTTAAAAAAAAAAACCCTATACAAACATGAATGGTATTATCGAAGAATTAAGATGCTGTCTCTCTTTTGCCTATAATCTATAGCAATTGTATTCTTCTGAAGCACCCAGCTGGATCTGACATGCCTAGCACAATTCAGAGTGAGCATGAAAGACACTCCAGCTAACAATTATTGCATCCATTTAATTCTGAGACTTGTCACTTTGTGAAATAAGTAAAAAAAAATAGTTTAAGTTCTATAGTGGATCATGTTGGATTTAATATTTTTTCTGGCTTGAACTCCCCTTAGCAACAGAGCTTCATCTTCCTACATTAAATTAATTTGGTCCCATTGATAGTAATTCTGGGAAAAGGTTGATAGAAATTAACACAATGTTTTAGCCAGCTTGACATTGGGTGGGGGTGGGGAGAAGAGACTATTTTGGGAACTTATAATTTTGGTTCCCTCTCATTGCCCTGTGACTAGGGAATGACTTTGCCAACAAATGGGAGGATTAGATGAAGAGACTGATTATTTCTCTTCACAAAGAATTGTTGTTCCCTGCCTCCACTACATATATTGTAAGTTTGATGATTGAATGCAATATGTTCAAAAGTAATGTCATTAACTTTTCCCAGGGTACCTGCTCTTCCTTCTGACTTCTTTCTTTCTATTAATGGTATCATCTTCCCATTCATTCAGACTCAAAACCTATAAATCTGTGGCTCTTCCCTCTCCTTAATCTCCAACAATATCTAATCAATCACCAAGTTTTATTTATTTCTCCCATCTTGTCCATCACAACTGAAGTCCATTGGCTATATACAGGTAAGTTAGATTTGAAAAGTTGGTGGCTTCTAGAAATTTTACAGTTGTAACACATAAAGACACTGAACTTATTCTCTTTACCCTAGCTCCACTGGCAGGTGGGGCCCTATGTCTTACTATATTTCCTCAGGAAATCTTTTCAGAAAAAGAACTAAAAGAAGTTCAGAAGCACATAATAATTTAGCCAGCTATCATTTGTTTATTGCCTGCTTGACATTGTTCTAGGCTTTGGAAATATAAGACAAGTGGGAAGCCATCCCTGCACTTAAAGACCTTACATTCAAACTGGGAAGAAAAATATACATACATAGGCTATAAAAAAAATTAAAGGAGAAATTAGACTTTATCAATAATTTAATGCTATAGTCCCTACTATATTATGCATGTGGCTTTAATATTATAGATCACATTATTTAAAAAGTTAGAATAGAAACATATTATGAGTTATGAGTAGCAGATGTATTTTTAAGCATACAAAGGACAGAGGCAATTAGAAAAATGAGTACATATTGAGTGAATGAAAAACCAAATCACAATAGCTTTCTACACATAAAGACATTATATGTATGTGTGTACATATATACATACATGTATGGATACATAGGTAGATAGGGTTTTGTGTGTGTGTATTTAAAGACCAAGGAAACAGAAGAGAACAAGGAACATTTTAATTCTAGAGGAACAAAAGTAGCAGTGGGAGGCCTGTGTTTCTACAAGTTGTTTTCAAATTTCTATTTCCATTTTGGTGACTAGGGAAATGAAGTAAAAATAATTATAGCTTCTTGAAAGGTCTCAGGATAATGAATATATTTATCTCTTAACATAACCTAATTCAATAGAACGTAAGCTCCTTGAAGTCAAAATCTAGTTTTGTTGCTGCTTTTTTGTTTTGCTTCTTGCTCTTGTATCTATGCTGCCTGGAAGAGTGTTTTGTACAATTTGGCAGGCAAAGAAGGGATCTAAACTTGAGACTTTGTCAGCATGGGAAACTACTAATGCAAACATTTCACATATTCATGTAGTTTAGTAATTTGTCTGTAATTTTGTCTTAGGACTCGCCCACGGTTGGTCAACTAGTATATATCGTACTAGATCTTTAATACAAGTACTAATGAATAGAACTGCTATCCCCTTTGCTGTCTACACCAGATTATCAGTGCTTTGCAGATAAGTAAACTCAGTGGTCTGAATTAAATAAAATGTTATCCCTTTTGGCTAATTTGTAATCAACTGTTAAAGTTTCTGAATCTTTTCCATCTGGGTTACCATGTAACTATAAAGACAAGGAATCTCTCTGTCCTTGTGTTTATTCTTGATATTAGGTGAATAACTATCAAGTAAGGATGGAATAGTTTTTAATCGAACTTCAGGGAAGCTCGAGGAGATTCAGAGTGAGGATTCAGTGGATTTACAAGTCCAGCAGATTCATAAGTCTAAAGGAAAAGCCTGCTCATGGACTTCCGGGAGATTCACATCTAGGATTGAATTCTGGGAAACCCACAATCCCACACTCTCAGAGGCAGAGTCTGATTCCCACACTCTAGGAGATTCAGAGTCAATATTTCATTTCCACATCTACTTTCATGCTGGCTGGAGGCTTTGGATTCAGAGGGAGCTAGAGACTGAAGCTGGCTGGAGACATTCTGACAGGAAAAGATTCAAGACTTTGAAGGACACAATATAGGATCTGGACTTTAATTCCTGCCTGCATTCTGGGATTGATGAAACTGAACTGAAACTAAGGTTGCCTCAAGAAACCTCCCAAAAAAACCTGTCCCCGAGGAAATGATTACAATCTAGAGACAACAGAACATTACACTCTATAGCAAATTTTTCTGATACGCACTTTGTATCCAAGATATATAACATTTGTATGTGTGAGATTTGAAAGGTTAAAAGAGCCATTGATGGTCTATTCACACATATCTATCTATATCTAACCATATCCAGGCATATATGTATATATGATTTGGTTTTTCATTCACTCACCATTCATTCACTTTTGTAATTCACTTTTTGTTAGCTCTATCCTTTGTGTGGTTAAAAATACTTCTACTCATGACTCATCAATAGCAGTCCTCATTTTTGTATTTCAAAAAGAAGTAGAAGAAATTTCTACTTGCTTCATGCTAAGTGATGGGGGTGAACTCTGAAACTGTTCTCCTTGACTTTTGGGGGAAAGCAATGGGGGTGAACTCTGAAACTCCTCTGATAGAGACCTACCCTTTAGAGCAGTTAGGTGGTTTCTGTTGGAAATCTTGATGGAGACTAGCTGCACTCTCTATTGAATTGAAAATTAGCCTAGGAACTCTCCCAGTGGCTCGAACTTAAATGGTCTCATTCAATTGGCGATCTCGACCTGATATTCCTATTGAGCTGCTTGAAACTCCAAGGTAAGGGATCTCTTTTCAACTGGACATCTAGGCCTGGGGGCATTGACAACATTGAAGGATTCTCATTCAAATTTGAATGGAAGCACTAGCCTCAGACTGCTATAAAGGACAATTCTGAACTCCAAATCTCTTCAGATGTCTAAAGTAGGATTATGCTTTGCCAACAAAGTTCTCTTGGCAAAGCTGCCTGCCAGGAATCTTGTCCACTATGAAGACATTCTCTTTTTAGTGTTAACCTTTATTTCCCTAATAGGCCCTCTTGACACTAAGAACTCTGTCTTCTTAGCAAAGCTGGCTTCTCTATGCCAATAAAGATTCCTTTTCTTGCCACATTCAGATTTTGGGTTTGTGAATTCTTTCATATTGGACTTGCACCAACCAGAGGAGATTCTCACATCCCAATTCTCTACTACTGGAACTGCATCACTAAGGAATACATTCTTCTGGCAACCTAGGATCTTAATACTTGGGCTTGAACGTTGCCAGATAGAAAGGCTATCAGAAATGGGTTTTATTGAAAACTTGGTTTCTTTCATCTACATGCAATAAGTGGGACTTAGGTTCTGGTAAAAACCAAATCAGATTAATTGATATTCTAATTGCAAGATGAGTGCAGTAGAAATAACAATGAAAGGTAAATTTTAATCCTGGCTTTGCTCCAGAGTTATGCTAGAACCAGCTCTAACCAGCTTGCTGAGTTAATTGTTACATTTTAATTGTATTTATACATCAATATCTGCTTCAGATCAGTGTTTTAATTGCTTTGTTGATTATCTCAATTTAAAAAAAACTGTTAATAATGCAAATTAAATCTAAAATGTGGGTATTGTTTAAATTTACAGTATTATTAATATTTGTGATTTGGAGGATTTTTTTATTTTATTGTTAATAGTTTTCAAATCTTTTAGCGAATTATATCTTCATGTCCTTTGACCATTTGTGTTTGAATTACTTTGGCCTTAAATATTTGATAAGCATTCTAACAAGTTAATTTGGATATTAAACTCTTATTAGGGATATTTGAAACAAAGAGTTTCTTTTCTTCTCCAGTTAAGAACATTTGTATAAAAGCTTTTCAATTTCAAATAATCAAAATTTCTTTTTATCTTTGGTAATTAAGAATTTACTCCCCTTTCCTTCCACTGTAACTGTGAAAGGCCTATAATCTGCTTATTTCTAATTATTTATGGTCAATGTTAAATGCCAGTGCCAATTTGGCTATAAGCCAAAACGAAAATGGAGGGAATGTTGTGCATAGCTTTTTGTTTGCAGGTGATTGTGCACCCACTTCAGCTTCCTAAGCCAAGATGTGACAAAGTATGGATCACTTCTCTGCTGCTTATGCTAATTTTGACCTAACAATTAGCACCAAGAAAATACAAGTTCTCCATCAGCCAGCTCCATACCATCCATATGTGAAATGATCAGTTACAGCAAATGGTGAAGTTTTGAATGTTGTGAATGTTCTCTTATTTCGGCAGTATACTTTCCAGAGATGTCTACATTGATAATGAGTTTGACACACAAATTGCAAGAGCTAGCTCTGTGTTTGGGAGGCTCTGAAAGAAAGCGTGGGAGAAGAGAGATATTAGACTGATAACATATTGAAGTCTACAGAGCCATTGTGCTGACTTTATTGTTGTATACCTGTGAAACCTGGACAGTGTGCCAGCACCATGCCAAGAAACTGAATCGTTTTCATTTGAATTGTCATAGATTCTGAAGATTACCTGGCAGGATAAGATAGCAGATATGGAGGTTAGTTTTTTTTTTTGTTTGTTTTTTTGTTTTTTTTTTAACTAAACTGCTAATTCTAATACAAAGAACACAGCTTCATTGAGCTGACTTTGACATTGTTTGAATGCCAAATATACTCTTGTCAAAAAGATTATTATTTTTTTTTATGGAGAACTCACACATGGCAAGCACTCAAGGTCTCTCTTAAGAACTTTAGAAGTGATTCTATGACATAGGAGACACTGGCACAAGACCGCCCAGGATGGTGTGCCCTCATCAGAGGGCTTTGCTCCATGAGCAAAGCAGAATTGAATTAGTTCAGAAGAAACATGAGATGTGCAAAGTGAGAGCAGCCATCCAAAATGTTCTTAGAGACTATTTGTATCCAACCTGTGGCAGAGCATTCCGAGCTCATATTGGTCTGATCAGCCACAGTTTGGCACAGTGTAACTTGATTCAAACATAGTGATGTTAGTTTGTTCCTTTTTAAGAACAAAGGACAACAATCTACCCAATTATTTATGGTATAATTTTAGTTAGGCTTCATCCATCTTGTATTTATTATGCATATAATAAGGCAGAATATTTTGTTGTAAGCTAATTTCTACTTAGGTCAATTCATACTTCTTTACCATTTTTTTAAATAGTTCTTATCAAATAGGTTATTCTAAGGCAATTTGTGCTTTCAGGTATTAAATAATTGAATTCAACTTAATCTATAATATAATCAAACACATTATATATCATATAAGTGATGTAATTTATTTAAAATAATTCTCAATAACCTAATGTTCTACAAGAACACACAAGAATATGGGTTAGCTTCCAGGAGAGGTAACAATGAGAAACTCTGTCCAGCCAAAGTCAGTCAATATGCATTTTTAGAGTATGACATGGAATTAAGTAAAAAGTTCCTGTATTGATTCAATTACAAAATATTCCTTAAAGACATAAAGAACAATTAGGTAGCTGGAAAAATGGGAAATATTCATGTGTTTAACAAAACAGTAAGTTACTGAATTAAATTATTTCACCTTTTTCTAGCCCATTCAATTGACCTATCTTTCTTTTTTCAATTAAATACAAAATGCTTTTAATAATATTTGCTTTATAATATAATATAATTTAGTGTTTCAAAATGCTTTACACTCTTCATTCCTACCTTTTCCCACTCCATTCACTAAAGTTGCATATTGCCTGTCTTTGGCTGTACTGAGTCCTCTTTTATTATTTCCCCTGGAAAATGCTTTACTCTAGAATAGAAGTTCTTAGCATAAAATAAGATACAAACCATTGCAAAGGAAATAAATTTATTGAAATATGGTTATCAAAACATATATTTTAAAAGTTTTAGGATTCCCTAAGGAAGATCCTGGCTCTAGACACTCCTCCTATTCACTTAGACATTCTAATTTTCTGTTACCTCATGGGCTTGATAGGGAAAAAAGAAGAAACTCTGGAGAACTAAAATAAGTTAAGGTATTAATAGCTGATAATGGTATTTGAGAAGACAGACTGCTTTAGCAATAGAGAGGATGAAGGGAGGCTTCTTAGGGAAGAGGACAATTGAGATGCCCCCTATTCCCTAGTGTGAATTGCCTTTTGGCAAGTATGTGAATGCCAAATGAAATTTATAAACCAAGGAATAATCAAAACTCAGCTTCATACAAAAAGTGTTTTAGCAGCCACAAATTTTCTAAGTAACATACATAAGATAATCCCTTCTCAGAAACTTAGTGCCAGATCTTAGCTTTGGGAGAAATATACAATGTAATAGGAATCTTTGACTTGTTTCTGATTCCCAAATTCCTTCCCTCCTCAAAATTTGAAAATGTAAACTCTTAGAAAGATAGGGAATTAGAAGATAGGGATTCCAGCTTTCATAAAGTGGATTAATTATTACAGTGTTAGTGTTTGCTGTTCTTAATTATGATTCAGCCCTTCACTGATAATAATACCAGCATATCATGAGTATAGAACATATGTTATACGGGAGATAGAGATGAATTTGTGTGATTCATTCCCATTCCCTAGCATGGTCCCTGTTTGAGAACCAAAAAGACCTATTTCTAGTTAGCTTTGTAGGTAGGGGGAAGAATCCATTTGTTGGTCTAGATTGTGATCATATCCCTTAAATTCAACTTTCTTAGTCTGATAGTCTAAACACATGAATTTACTGGCCACAGAAAATAATTTACGATATATAAAATAATCTTCACCAAAGTCTTCTTGTGCCAGGGAAGACTGTGTGGTCAGTAAGTCTTCAGAGAAGCACAAGACTTGACTAGTCTAATTTTATGTTTCTCATCTATGAATTTATCTACAATTGGAGAGAGTCATAAGTCAAAAGTTGGCTCCAGGCAGTGAACCATTTTCAGCCACAGCAAGTTAGAAACTCTATATATTTAGGCTAGGAGGGGTTGCAATATGCCCCCTGAGCGAGGTATCCACACTGACAAAATAACACATCTTTTGCAGAATAAACTATTGAAACCATCCCACTAGTGGTCTTAACATGTAAGTCATGTTTGATTCCTTAGCTTTGCAATGAAACCTCATACCACATTTCCCATCATGCGGGAAGAAGGAGTTGGATTTTGTAAAGGGCCCCTCGAACAGCCCTTGCTGTGCCTGCCATCTGAATTCCAATAATTATCGAGAAAAGTAAATTATGCAATTGGCAAAGTACAATCAGCTACTTGTACCCTGAAAATGATGGGGGGAAATAACTTCTTGAATGTTCAAATGGCTAGTTTCCTTATAGAAGTCCAATTGCAAGGCCAATTATTCTGGGGCTCAGGGAATTGTAGATACAATAACTGTACAGTTAAAGGGGTAGATCATTTTCCCCCTGTGAGTCTTTTTATCAAATAATTATTTGAAACACTAAACATTGTACAAAGTCAGTTGAATATCCATTATACCTTTTATTTTTTCTTTTCTAATGTCATTCAGAAAAAAATTAGTCTTCTAAATAGGGTTGTTGTACTAACTGATAGAACAACTAAGTGACTATGTCTTATTGACATGATTCTTACCCATCACCCAGAATAATTGTACTTTCTCCTTTATTTGTGCCTATCTTAATAAATTAATTGCAACTACCCTTTACAAGATTCAACAAAACCATTTGCAATAGAAAGCAGAGTTCCTAAAAATAAAGTCAGAGCATGGCCAACAGTTTCCTAACAAGTTTCCCTGCTGCATGATGAAAACATTCAGTGTGATTTACGAGGTCTGCAAATGGTACTTCATGTGATAGGCAGTTTGTGACTGTATGTTAACACTTGGCAACTTGTGGACCTGGCCCCTTTTGACAGAAGAAGGAAAAGTACTAAGAACTAGAACTAGAATCAGTCTTTGTATATTTTCTTCACTGTCCTTAGTTCCCTGTTTAGTGATTTGTTGACAGCAGGAGGTAAATCCATGATAAAACTTGAGGACTTCTGAAGAGTAAATATTTGGTAATATATAATAGGGGATTTTTATGCATTAATCCAGTGATAAAATATGGAACTGGAAAAGGAGAGGGTTGAGTATTTGCTAATTCTCTAAATTGCTGTAGGTCGCAGAAGCTTTTCATTGGTTTGGAAAATATTTTCTTTGCAGAGAAGAAAAATTCAGGACTGGGCACTGTCTCTTGGCAATAATACCACAGGCAGCATCCTGGCGCCGAGATCATGTGCCCTACTAGCCACTAGGTCTGAGGAAGGAAAACGAATGCTCCCTCAGGCAGAATGAATGAAGCCCTCATTGAAGACAACCTACATGTGGTAGGCTTGCTGGGAGAGTTGGCTAATGGTCCAAAGTGGTTTTGCTAAACAAGAAACGGAATGGACATTTAAGCATTCTGTTAAGTATAAAAACTTTATGAGGATCTAAGATGATTACTGTCATGATTCTAAATTTTGATGTAAATCTCTATTATTGCTGGTCAGTAGAGTATCTGATTCTTCATGGCATTATTTTGGATTTTCTTGACTAAGATATTGGAGTAGTCTGCCATTTTCTTTTCCAACTCATTATACAGATGATAAAACTGAGACAGACAGGGTTAAGACTTAAGACAGAATCACATAATATATGAGGATGTATTCTGATGGAAGTGGATATCTTCAACATAGAGAAGATCTAATCCAATTCCAATTGATCAGTGATGGACAGAATCAGCTACACTCAGAGAAGAAACACTGGGAAATGAGTGTAAACTGTTAGCATTTTTTGTTTTTCTCCCTAGGTTATTTTTACCTTCCAAATCCAAGTCTTCCTTTGCAACAACAACAACAAAATTCGGTTCTGCACATATATATTATACCTAGGATATACTATAAGATATTTAATATGTATGGGAATGCCTGCCATCTAGGGGAGGGGGTGGAGGGAAGGAGGGGAAAATTCAGAACAGAAGGGAGTACAAGGGATAATGTTGTAAAAAATTACCTATGCATATGTACTGTCAAAAATGTTATATTTTAAATTAATAAGAAAAATTTTTAAAAAGACAGTCACATAGTTAGGAAGCATCTAAGGCTAGATTTGAACTCATGAAGATGAGTTCTCCTGACTCTAGGCCCACCATTCTATCTTCTGTGTGCACTGAGCTTCCTCAGACCTTTTATTAGAGTCATTCTATTTTCTACACTGCTTCCACATTAATTCCCTTCTTTGCCCTTTGCTGATTCTCTAGACCTCCTTTACCCCTGTATATATTTCTCCTTTTGCTGAACTTCCATAACACTTGTAGTGTGGAAAATATATTCTAGTCCTAAATGAGAATAAATTAAGTCATAAATATATAAAGCATTTTATAATTTTTTTAAAGCACCATGAGAATGTAAGTTATTTTTGTTATTATTACCACTACTAGTTTATTTACTGCCTTATATTATTCTCTAGTTTGTCAAGTTTCCAAATTGAATTTATGTGCCTTAAGAATAATATCTTCTTTTTTATCTGTAATAATGGAAGCATCTAGTATTAATATAGTTACATGATAATTACTTAACAAATACATGCTGCCCTAAGGTTTTACTTCATTCTCTGCAAAATGGCAATGATGACAAAAGATGGGAAATTCCGTGTTGGAGGAATTTGGGGAAAATAGGCAACTCAATACATTGTTGCTAGAAGTATGAATTGGTACAATAATTTTGAAAAACAATTTGGACATGCAAATAAAATGACCAAGCTACTCATACCACATTTTTGACCCAGAGATTTCCCTACTATATTTATATTCCAAAATGCCAATAATAAGAAATAAGGCCTCATATGCACCAAAATATTTATAACAGTCTTTTTTTTTTTTTGGTAATAGTAAAGAATTGGAAACAAAGTAGGTCCCTAAACTTACATTAAATAATGCAGTGAAGTAAAAAGATTCAAGGAAACAATATAAACAATGATTACAACATAAATGGAAAAAAACAACCATAAAAATTCAACACTTAATATTGCAATATTACAAAGAGCAAGCCTGGCCCCAAAGAAGAGATAAGGGAAGATATTCCTTTGTAGAAGTAAGAAGTCCATAACTATACAACAATGTACATTTTTCATACTTTTTAATATATTGACCAGTTTTGCATATTTTTCTCTTTCATTTTTGTCTTTAAAAATATTGTTTGTCTCTGGGAGGGGTCAAGTGCAGTGAAGCTAGGGAAATGTTGTGACATAAAACCCAAAATTTTAAACTTATTTTAAAATAAATTGTAGCTTAGTTCTAAGTGACTAAATCATAAAGCAAATAACTAGACAATTCATAAAAGGAGAAATATAAAATACCAATAATCATTTGAAAGGTTCAACCTCACTAATAATTTTTTAAAAATCTAAATTTTAAATAACTGCTGCACACCTATCAAATTTGTGAAAAGAATAGAGGAACAAAACTCAATCCTAACAAATTTGTTGAAAAATAGGTAAAATTGGAATTGTAACTAGTATAGATAGCAAGAATATTTCCCAGGTTCTACCATTTGGTGATCACTGAAATGCACTCTTACAGCAATATAAAAAGAACCAAGCTTGACACCTACACAACAAGAATGATTAATTTGCTTACTCTGACTGTCTTATTCTAGATGAATTCCTTTACTTATCAGAAAAACTTTGGTATTTTCAAGAATCTGTCCCCTCATTCCTGAATGAATTTGGCTTAAAAATTGATTTGGGAATACATTTATGTGTTTTGCTACATATATGTTTTATGACATTTGCTGTGGATACCAAAAAAAAATCCAATTAGCTTTTTGGGTCCAATGACATATTTTTGGTAGAACTACACACCCGTGGAATCTGGAAAGTAATCTGGAAGTATTTTGAAAATTCTCCAAAAATTAGCATATTCTTTGATTCAACAATTACATTGTTGGGAATATTTTTCCCCCCAAAAAAATGACAGGGAAGATCTATTAAAATATTTATAGCAGCAATTGAATTTCTTTATTACAAAATAAAAACAACCCAAATATCCATCAATAAAGGAATGGATAAACAATTTGAGATTTATTAATGTAGTTGTTGTTGTTACCCCCCCCCTTTTTTTTGGCAAAGATAACTAGAATGATTTGCCATTTCCTTCTCCATTTTATTTTACAGATGAGGAAACTGAGGCAAACAGGGTTAAGGCAACCCTGACTTGACCAGGGTTATACCACTAGAAATTGCCTAGAGCCATATTAGCCCCTAGGAAGTTGAATCTTTCTGATTTCAGGTTTAGCACTCTGTCAATGTGCCATTTAGCCCCATTGATTATACATGAACACGATTGAATAATATGATGTAATTATCAGATCCTGATCCAAGCTATCAGATCACTAACTATTTTAAAATATGCTGCCAGAACTCTGGTCATTCTGATTTTCTCTAATCAGTATTCAGACTTTTGTCCTGGAAACTTGAACTCTGATAGGTAATCTTTTACCTTGTCTTGTCCAGCAGGAAATCATTCAGCTACTTCCAAACCATGTTGCCTGCATTTTGGTTCTCCTTTTCTTCCTCCTCTTCCATCTCTTCCTCCTCCTCATCTTCCTCTTCCTCTTTTTCCTCCTCTTTCTCTTCTTCTTCCTGTTTCTTCTCCTCCCCCTCCTGTTTCTACTTCTACTTCTGCTTCTTTTTCCTTTCTCCTGCTTCTGCTTTTTTTTTTTCTTTTTCCTCCTTCTTCTTTCCTTCTTTCTTTTTCTTTTGTTTTTCTTAGGATATATGTAGCACCTACATGACAGGCACTGTGCAAGCCCCCACATCCTCACAAACTTTTATTTAAAAAATCTCATTAAATCCTTTAAACCTTTGAAGTAAATGCTATTGTCATCCCCATTTTTAAGATTAAAAAAAAAAAAAAACTGAAGCAAACAGAAGTTAAGTGACAGGTTCAGAATCTAGTAAGTCTGAGACTAAACTTGAATTCAGGTCTTCTTCACCACCGGTACAACACTATCCACGAGGATACCAACTACTTTTAGTAGCACATGAACTCCTAAAGAGCAAAAACTGTCTTACTCTTGCATTTGTGTTCCCAATTCTTGGTGCTTTGTCTGGCATATGATATTTGTCCTTCATTCTCAAAGAAGACCAATGGACAAATAGGTGATATAATAGATATAGCACTGACCCTGGAGTAGAGACACCTGAGTTCAGAATCAAGACCCTTGATGCTTACTAGCTGTGTGATGCTGGGCAAGTCATTTAATCCTGGTTGCTTCAAACCCCCCCCCACCACCAATTTTTTTTGATACATGGTAAGTATTGAAGAAATGTATTTTCATTTATTTGATTAAGATCAATAATTGTGATGAATATAAAGAAAACAGAATTTTATGAAATAGTTCAACATACAAAAAAGCAGAAAGAACATAGAATAAACTAAATGTTAACATATAAGTGGAAAACTGCAAAATTGTACATAACTGGCAAACAAAAAAGCATAATAGAAACTCAGGGGAATCTATGTGTTGACATTCACATATAAATAATTGAAGGCGAGTTTAATTAGTATTGTTGATGGGTAAAGTAAATTTGTAACAAATCATTTAAAATGAATGAATGAGTGAATACACAAATAACTACATGTTGACAATTTTTCTTTCCTCCAAATTGTGACCAATTTCAGTAGAAAAATAAAATTTCATTAAAAAAAGGTGTCATCATTACCAGCATCATTACACTGAATTTTAACTGCCATGTAAGAAAAGAAAGGCAGCAAGGTATAATGAATAGGGAAAGTCAAGAGGACCTGAGTTCAAATCTTAGCTATCACACATACTATTAGTGTGATTTTGAGTTTGGTTTCTTTTTGTCCTAGCCAACTGCTTAAGACTTGAAGAGACAGAAAAGGTGTTAGCTTGAAATGTGGAGTCAATTTCTTTATATGAGAGTTAAAGATAACAATGAAATTCCAGGTCCAGTCCCTTTCCCCATAGTAAAGATTTTCTGTTTGTATATATGTGTGTGATGGAACCTTTGGCAGTTTGGAAAACTCTAATATGACTATGGTTTAATTGCCTACATTCATAAATGAAAGAAATTCTGCCTTAATTGGAGTGTCATGAAAATAAAGATTTTTTTTTCCTATCCAAGTTCATAGATTCCCCCATGGAGCCAATCCCAAATTCAAGTACCACTCCCCTATAGGAAAAAGGCTATATAGAGTAAAATACTTGATAAACCTGAGAGATACTTTACTAATAGCTCTTTTAATTACATATAGATAGATAGGTAGTTAGGTAGATAGATATATGATAGACAGATATGAAAATTTTTTTGAGAGACAAGCCACATTAAATTTTGTAAGTCAAAAGTTATTGCTTTACAATAGATTCTGGCTATCTTCAGAGAATGACTTCAGAGTCTCCATAGTTGGCCCAAAATATGCCTGACTGAACATAACTGAAAAAAAAAGCATTTTATTTCCCTTATTTAAATAGTAAAACTGTTTTATCTCCTCAAAGGTGAACATTTTGGAAACTACAAATGGAAAACATTATGGAGTATTTGTGGGGGGAGAATATATATCTTTAGATATAAGTGATAAATATGGATGGATATGCATACACAGCATACATATTTTGCACATGTCTATATACCCATGCATGTACAAATATGTAAACATGTGCATGTATACACAATATGTATAATAAAAGGTAATAGGTGATAAATTCAAAATCAATAATAGAGACAACACAAAAATTGGAATAGTCAAGAGGAAGGAGGAAGTTGGAGAAAGGAGAAGTTGCTTCCTACTGGGGCAGAGAATAAAGTGCCTAAGGAAGGTTTTGGCTGGACTGTGAAAGGGTGGCAGGATTTTGACAAGGAGGGATAGGATCACTGCACACAAATTCCTCAGAATCTTATGCCTTCTCTAAAAGAGAAAGGGATTCTCAAAATGTCAATAGGCTTACTCTCTTATTTTGTAGATGAAAATCCTGAGAACCTTATTAATTCCTTCCCACAAGTACACCCAGTGTCCAGAGAAGAGTCACCTTAAACTTTGATTATAAAATAGACCTAGGTGTGAAAAATAGGTGTGACAAAGAGCTAATTTACAATATCATTTCTGGAAATCCTTTTCTGTGTTTGGAGACCTCATGTCAATCACAATCTTTTCAAATCCAGATTACAGAATCAGGGGATCATAAATTTAGCACTAGAAGGGGCTTAGTAATCATTAGCTATTTTGCAGATAAGAAACTTAAAGAAGTTGCAGGTATGTTAAATAGCGAAAGGAACAGTGGACTCAGTAAGACCTGAGTCTGAATCCTAATGCATATACCACTTACTGGTTGAATAAATTCAACCTCTCAGACTCAATTTTTTTTATCTATAAATGGGTCCTTATGAAAAACCAAATGAAATGGTATATATAAAGGACTTTGTAAATCTTAAAACACTACATCACTATTAGCTCTTATTAAATGTCTTGTTTAGGGTCATATAGTAAGTGCTTGAGGGAAAATTTATTTTGATTTTTTATTAATTTTTATTTTTGTCAATTTTAATGAAAATTATTTACTCCCTTATTACCTCCTGATCTCTCACTGAAAAAAATCTTGTAAAAAAAAATGAGTTATCCAATAGCTATAATGCCCAATAAAAATGAAGAGGAAGTACTTTTAAGCTCAAAATATGATAATTATTAGTTCATATCCTTTTTAATATTTTGCTATTCTGAATTTATTTACAACTGAATATAAGATAATTGGTCATCTCAATGGAAAAAAAAATCAGTTAAACTACTCTGATATTTTTTTGAGATAGGTCAACAAAGGTAGCAGGATGGTAGATAGAACTTGGATTCAGGAAAACCAGGGTTCCAAAACTGCCTTTGACATTTACTAGATATTGCTCTTGCCCCAGTTTGCTCATCTCTACAGTGGGGTGTGGGGGTGGGGCGAATGTTGCACTTGACCTTTCAATTCCCTGACAACTCTAAATCTATGATTTCATTATCTTAAGTAAAAGTAAGTACTTAGGATGTAAGTACTATTTACTTACTACAACTGAGAAAAAACTCAGGATGCATCTGATAAATGTGTTCCAAATCTGGGAGTTGAAAAGACCTAGATTTGAAACAGTGATGCTAGGTGGCGCCATAGTGCACTGAGAGCTGGACCAGCAGTCAGGAAGACTCATTTTCCAAGTTCAAATCTGACCTCAGACCCTTACTTGATGTATGATCCTAGGCAAGTCACTTATTCTATTTGCCTCAGTTTCTTCATTTGTAAAATGATCTGGGAAGGAAATGCCAACTCACTCCTGTATCATTGCCAAGTAAATCCCAGAAGGGTCACCAAGAGTTGGACATGACTGAAATACCTGAACAACAAAAGATTTCAAACATGGAGAGGGAAAAATGCAACAAAAGACAGGCTATTTTATTTTAATTGGGGTTTTGGATGGTTCTATTTCTTGATTCCTGTACTCTTCCTTTTGCAAAGATTTTCTGGAAAAGCCTCTCATTGATCCCACCCAAGTTCCTTTATCCTAGAAAATAATTAGTTGCATGAAAAATTGCATCCTGACAGTAGAAGGCCAGATGCTGTATCTTATAAATTTTTTTTTAAGTATACAACATAACCAGCTGTATCATATAAATTTGGGGTTTTATTCTGTGATATTGTGTTGTGTAACCTCATTTGATTTTAATATCTGTTCAGTTCTGTTATTTTTGTAATTAGAGAAAATTGCACTTCTCCTAAGCCTTTGCTTATGCCCATCTCTATGCCTTAATGTCTCCCAATCCAATCAAATCTCTACCCATTTTTAAAAGTCCATCTTAATTTCTACCTCTTCTTTGAAATGATCATTGATTTTCTCCTCCCTCCCTAGTTCTAGTATAAGAGGTTAGGCCAAGACTTCTTAAATGTTTTTATTCACAACACCTTTTCACCTGAGAAATTTTTATACAACTCCAAATATACAGATATATAAAATAGGTAATACAAATCAAACATTGACTGATAATAAATCATAATTTCATATCCCCCACTTTAATTACATGACCCTATATGGGTCTCTGATCTACATTTTAAGAAGCTTTAGGTTAGAAAAATTTCATTTAATGATACTTTTCAATCTCTGTTATACTGGTGAGCCAATCTTTCTTTTCTTTTTTTTTTTTTTTTAATAGTTTTTATTTACCAGCATGGGTAATTCTACAACATTGACAATTGCCAAACCCTTTGTTCTAATTTTTCCCCTCATCCTTCTTCCCCAGAAGGCACGTTATGTTAAAGTATAAATTAAGTATAAAGTATAAATAACATCTCCTGTGTTTTCTATTTGCACAATTAACTGCCCCCAATAATGTACTTTTATATAGTAAACATAGCCAGTTACTTAATAAGACAAAAATGTAATATTATAGACATTAATATGGTAAATCAAATGAACAAAAAATAGAACTCACTAATATATAAATCTAAATCACACTCTCCCACCAATTAACTTAATATTTCTGGTGATGAATAGGCACATAATTAAAGGAACCCACCAGGAAAATGCATGAGAAAGGAAAATTCATGTGCTTATGGAGACTCACAACAAGTAATAAATTTCATGTTCTAATTTTCTTGTAATTTCTTTATATCTAGGTCACCTATGCATTTTGACTTTATTTGGTAAATAGTAAGATATTGTTATATGCCTAGTATGTTTTCCAATTTTCCCAAGAAATTTTACCAAATAATGAATTTTTATCCTAAAATCTTTGCACTTGTCAAATACAAAGTTAGTTATTTGCTGCTGTAAATTGTCTCCTCAGCTCCATTGATCAATTTTACTATTTCTTAGCTAATACCAGAAAGTTTTGATTATTGTTACCTTATGATACAATTTAAATTCTAGTACTAGTCCTTTTAAAAACTACTCACTGTTTAACTCTTGTTTATCAGTGTTCAACTAGGGAAATCTGTAGTCAATCATAGCCTTTAAAAGCTCTTTAAATTAGCCATCACAAGGAAAATGGTAACTCAATATAAACAGAAGTTCACTTTAATTTAGACAACTGCAAAGCTCATTAAACTGGTTATATATGGACTATACAGAACAGTTAATTTTTACACTAGTGATACCCTCACCTGGATGCTCTGTTGTCCAATTGGAATGGAGCTCACAGAAATAGTTTGAGTTCATTCTGAAAGCATCTTACCATACCACAACTAATGGACAATTGTTGTTGCTTATCTGCTTCAGTTATGTCTCATTCTTCATGACTCCATTTGGGATTTTCTTGGCTGAGTGGTTTGCCATTTCTTTCTCCAGCTCATTTTACAGCTGAGGAAGCTGAGGCAAACAGGGTTAAGTGGCTTACCCAGGCTCACACAGCTCGTTAGGCCAGAATTGAACTCGAGAAAAAGTCTTGGTAACTATAGGGCCCAGCACTCTATCAATTGAATCACCTCATCAAAATGGAAAATCCCCTTTACCTTTCCTTTCAATCCAGAAGCAGTAGCAGAAAGGAATTAACTCTAGGGGAAGGAGATGGAGCCAAGACTGCTCAGGGAAGGTAGGGATTTGCCTGTGCTCTTCCCCAAACCCTTCCAAAGACCTCTAAATATTGCCCTAAAACAAATCCTGGAGTCTCAGCTCACAAAAGGACAGAATGAAACAATTTTCCAGCCCAAGACAACTTAAAAGTTTGGCAGGAAAAATCTGTTGTATCTGAATGAAAGTGGAGTGCAGTCCATTACAGGCTATGACAACACAGACCAGGCCAAAGCAAACCAGAATCAGGTTTGGGGAGTGAATGAATCAGCAGAGCAATTACTTCTGGAGCTCTCAGCCCACAGATGGTAAGGGGGTAGAACAAAAGATCAGAAGGAAATTACAGGGGTCTCTTTGGTAGCACTGGTGGCAGGACTCTGTGCTTTGCTCATACTCAGATCTAGGTTGAAGCCCTGGGTGGTAGTCCCAGGGCAAAGAATACTACTATTTCATCAGAACTTGTAGTGGAGCAGAGAGCCTCCTCACAGTTCCAGGGCAAAAAAGAGAGCTTGTGATTTATTCATAGATCTGAGCACCGGGAAAGGAGTAAATACGCCTTTCCTTAGACCATATTACCTTGGAAAAATCTAAAACTTACAAATCCTTAGAAGTAAGAATCCTTACAAATTTGGAAACAGATGCACAAAACCCCTGAAGCTTGTGATGGTGTTCTCTCCACTCAGGAAGCAGAGCCCCACTTTAGCAAAGAGTTAAAAGTCAAGAAATAGACTGGAAAAATGAGCAAACAACAGAAAAAATTCTGACCATAGAAAGTTACTATGGTGACAAGAAAAATCAAAACACACATGCAGAAAACACCCTAGAAGAAAAATATGAAAGACATATCTATTACGATCAGCATAATGCAATAATCCAGGACAACTGGACAACGCTGAAAAACTTACCAGAAACTATGCTATCAGTGCCCAGAGAAAGGGTTGATGAAGTATGAGTGCAGATCGAGGCATGTTTTTTTTTTAACTTTCTCTATTTTTGTTGGGGTTTTATTTTAATTTGTGTTTTCTTTTATAGCATGACTAGCTTTGCATGATTGTAAATATATAACCTATATTGAATGCTTGCCTTCTCAATGGGGATGGGTGGGAATGGAACAGAATTTAAAAATGAATGTTAAAAATTATTTTTGTAATTAGGGAATTTTTTGTTTTAATTTAAAAGCTTTTAAAAAATCCTCTAATGTGGAGATGGTAAGTAATAATTGTCAGTGGAACACTTGGCTGAATTTAATTCTCACTCTGTTGAACTAGGAATTGGTCAGCTGAAGTCTTTTCTCAGCCATTATAGCTCCAAAGAATCAGCTTTTGAGCCTTCCTCCTATTTCATCTGCACTTTTTGGGTTCTTCTGATGTTTTCTTATTTATTTGCCCTTGCCTTTTTCTCTTGATGTCTTTAGATGTTTGAATGGATCTTCCTGACACTGAAAGAGACCTTTTACTTAATAATATCATCACTCAATATCTATTACTTGGAGAATGGCTGAATAAGTGATGATATATGAATGTTATAGAATATTATTGTTCTATAAGAAACTATCAGGAAAATGATTTTAGAGATGTCTGGAGAGATATACATGAACTGATCCGAAGTGAAATGAGCAGAACCAGGAGATCTTTGTACACGGCAACAAGAAGATTATATGATTATCAATTTTGATGGATGTGGCTCTTTTCAAAATGAGATGGTTCAGGCCAGTTCCAACGATCTTGTGATGAAGATCACCCAGAGGGAGCACTGTGGAAACTGAGTGTAGATCACAACATAGGATTTTCACTCTTTTTGTTGTTGTTTGCTTGCATTTTATTTTCCTTCTTATTTTTTTCTTTTTTGATTTGATTTTTCTTGTGCAACAAGATAATTATATAAATATGTATTCATATGTTGGATTTAACATATATTTTTACAATATTTAACATATATTGGATTACTTGCCATCTAGGAAGGGCTCAGGGAAGGAGGGAGAAATTAGAACACAAGATTTTGCAAGGGTTGATGTTGAAAATTATGCATATGTTTTGAAAATAAAAAGCTTAAAAATTATGTCATCACTCCCCAATTTTCTTTTATCAAATCATCAGTCCTTTTTCAATGAATTTGCAACCTACAAATGTTTTTATGAGTACTGTTTCTTAGTTTTACATTCTTTAGTTATAGTTAGAGGAGGTCCCTATTTCCTTTAGCTCTGAAGTCTTTAACAAAAGTCTCTGCAGTTCTTAAAATTGTGTGTCTTCATTCTCACATTTCTTTCATTTTAATAAATGAAAAATCTTTTTCTTCCTCTTTATATTAAACCATTTCCATATAAATGAATAATAATTCACCATTGTTTTGATACCTAAAACAGGCAAAAGCAAAACAGATAAAGAGAATGATCAGCTAATATCCCTAATAAATATTGGTACAAAAATGTTAAATAAAACATTAGGAAGTTATATACAACAACATATTAGAAAGATTATGCACTATGATCTCATTCAGTTATAATTGGAATGCAGAGTTATACTTGGAATGGAATACATGAGGAAGATTAAATATACAATATAAAACATGTTAGTAAAATAAATAACAAAAACCATACCATTATGTCAATAGATATTGAAAAAATTTCTGACAAAATCTAATATTCATTTCTATAAAAATTCTAGAATTTATATAAATAAATTGATCATTTCTAATATAGTAAATAATATTTGTCAAAATCTAAAAGCAAAATTATATTTAATGAAGAAAAAAATAAAGGCCTTCCCAATAATGTCAGAATTAAAGCAAGGATACTCATTATAACTATTCAATTTAACGTAAAGCTATAAAGGCAGATGTTATAAAAGAAAATAATGGAATTATAGACATAAGAAAAAAGAAAATAAAATCACTCAAATTTATGTATGATATAATGGTATAATGATATGTATGATATAATGGAGAGTTCTAAAATCAACTACAAATTAATTGAAATACTTCAGCAATGTTTTAAAACATAAAGTAAATCTGCATAAATTATCAACTTGCCTATACATATAATCCAAAAACCTAACAAGAAGAGCTAGAAAGAGAAATCCCATCCATAATAACTATAGAAGATATGAAAAAAACTTGGGAATGTATGATTTACTTGGGTACCATATGATTTCAATGCTAAAACATTCTTTGCAGAAATGAAGACAGGTCAAGTATAATAGTAATAACAACAGCAAGTGTTCTTATAATGCATCAAGATTTGAAAAATGTTTTATACTTTTTATTATTTGTAATACCTAGCATATATAACTAAGTTTTGTAAAGTGCCTTATAAAAATAGTTAATTTTATCAGTCAAATAATTGTGTAAGGTAAGGCCTATCATTGTTTTTAATTTTACAAATGAGGAAACTGAGGAAAAGATAGACCTACTTAGTGCCATACTACTAGTAAGTTATCTTCAAATTTTTCTTCAAGTATTCATGACTCCAGGTACATGGCTGTATCTTTGTCCCACCAACTACAGTGTAATGCAAATTGCAATATTAGCCAAGTTAATTAATTTATTCATTGCTGAATCAAACACCTAAAGGAGTACAACTTGGATATATTTTTAAAATCACATCATAAAAATTTAGAAGTACAAAGAAGAAATAACTTTTCAGATCTAAAAAGAGAGAGTTATAACTTAAAAGAGAGGTGAATCACAGAAGTAAAATGGACAATTTTGATTGGGTAAAATTGAGCAGTTTTTGGACAAATAAATATAATGCAATAATAATTAAAAAGAATGCTTTTTACTGGGAAAAATCTTTGAGATAATTTTCTCTGATGATGGTCTCATTTGTGATATTATATTATATATATGTATATATATTTATATGTATACATGTATATATACATATATATAAAATTCAAATTAATAACTCTAGGACCTAATAAGTAAAAAGTTAAAATATATGAAAAGGCAATTTCAAAAGAAGAAATCAAAGCAATCAACAATTATATTAAAATACTTAAAATCATCAGTAACTTAAAATGCTCATTAATACAATTCTGAGGTACCTCATACCTATCAGATTTGCCAAGATGAGTAAAATAGAAAAATTATATATGTTATAAAGCTATGGGAAAACAGGTGTGCTATGAATTAGTCCAGCCATTCAGGAAAGTAATTTGGAATTATGCCCAGAAAATTTCCAAACTTTCCATACTTTTATCTCAGCTATACCACAACTTAATCTATACCTCAAATAAAAGAAAGAGGGAAGAAATTTATATGTACAAAAATTTTGCAACACCTCTTTTCATGATAGCCCCAAATTGGAAACTATCCTTCTTCTGAGAAATGGCTAAACAAATTGTGGTAAACAAATGTAATGGAGGGGCAGCTAGATGGCAGAGTGGATATAGCACTGGCCCTGAAGTCAGGAGGACCTGAGTTCAAAGCTGCCCTCAGACACTTAAAAGTTCCTAGCTGAATAACCCTGGGCAAGTCACTTAATTCCAATTGCCTCAGCAAAAAAACAAAACAATAAACTTTTTGTTGTCATACCTATGAACAAACTCCATTTTTATGTATTTTTCATTATTAATTGCTTCATATAAAAAAAGAATTTAAGAGATAATGTACCACTCTTTCTCTTTCACTTTCCCCTAAGTAAGTTTTTTTTTTTTTTTAAACATTCCTCTGCAAATTAAAAACCCAAGGTAGGAATGGTTTGCCACAATATATAGATGCCAAAATTTGTTAAATAACAATATGTTTTACCTTAGATCAGTAGAGCATAAATTTTTTTTCAGATATTTAATATATAGGCAAATGTAAATATATCTCTTCCTGATCAGGACATAAGCAAATAAATTCAAAATTCATATATAACATTCTGAGTATGCAAATATAATAAGATTTTACAAAACATTTTAACATCAGAAAATACACAGCTTGAAAATGTCATAAAATATAGCATCATAAGACAACTGTACATGCACATGATCATACTTTATAAATTTTCCATAATAGACATATGTTTGGCTATCTGAAAAATTAACTATATCTTTAGATTTACCTTCCATCAATGGAAGCCTGCTCATTTATTTCTTTACTTTTACTCTTAGTAAAAAATTGTAATATATGACAGTTCATCACTTCTTATCTTGATGGCAATGTTTTTATATCAATGGTGAATTAGTAACAGTAAGTAACTATTGGGTGATAGAGTCCAAGATGAACATTTTTTCTGTATTCAGAAAAATCCAAGATGACTTCCACTCCTGGCTCTATTTCTATTTTCTGAAAATAAATTTTTGGACTTCACTATTTCACAGACCAAAATTATGTTTTTCTTTTTAATCACCTAAATCCATTTTATGTCTTTCCAAATCATAATTTCTACAACTTCTCCTTTTCTTCCCCTTCTTCTTCCTTCTCCTTCTTTCTTCTGCTATTGCTGACTACTACTGCTACTACTGCTATTGGATAGCTAACATTTGTAATATGTTAAAAAATTTGTAAAGTGTTTTATATGTGAGTTCACTTGGAGGTAATATAAGAGTTATAACCAAAGATATCTTTGTTATTTTATTGTTTATATTGGGCTACTATTCTTCCATCAAAGATATTTAGATCTTTGGTACCTTGTTCTCTTATTATTCCAAATGGAACCAAGTCCTATGTTATTTTATTTATTGTCAAAATGTGCATGCAATTCCTTCTTCTGAATATTTGTAATCTAAAATTAATTTTTTCTTAAATTATGAAAAACACAGTTTGTTAACTTATCTTGTGGGTAAAGAATCATCATATTGGAACTTTTTTTCCCCCCATGATTTCCAGCTGTAAGGAATTTTTCTGGGAATTTCTTTAAAGCATGACCTTTGCAATGGCAGGGACTTATTGGAGAGATTCATTATCTGTGATTTATTAGATACTTAATGTGACAAGGATCCATTATATAGAAAAAATAGTTTTTCCAGTGTGTTTTTCTTTTACCAGCCATATCATTTCTGTGATGCAAATTTGATTACTTTACTATTTAAGCATTAATACTTATGAATCTTGTACCTATATTTAAATATAAATGGCAGTTTAGAATATCTAAACAATGCAGAAAGAACCATATTTTAGTAACACTACAATCCAGCCATATTTGCCTACTTCTGCTCCTCAAAGTCTGTCTCTCCTTTTCATATCTTCATAAGCAATTCCTCAGGCCTCAAATACTCTCTCTCCTTACGTCTGTCTCTCAGAATTCTTGATTTCCTTCCTGTTTGCTTTCTTGTCTACCTCATTGGATCATGTGCTCTTGAGAGTAGGAAGAGCTGTTCTTTTTGCCTTCTTTATACCCACTATGATTAATACATTGACTAGAAGATAATAGATGCTTGATAAATGTTAGTTAACTGTTTAACTGACTCAAGTTGAACAACAGTTCCTCTGGGAAGTCTTTCCTATTCCTTTCAACCTTCCACCCCTCCCACCAACTACTACGGCCTTTCTGTATGACTGATTTGCTTCTATTTTTATTTATCTTTTATATGCTAATTTATAAATATGCTATGAGCGGTCTTACAACTCCTTAACAGTGAAAACTATTTTTGCTCTTTTCTTTATCCTTGGCACTTAGCAAATTGTCAGACATATATATGCATGCATGCATACATATATACATACAAATATACATAAACAGGTCTATGTAGATACATATATATGTATTAATATACATATATTATCAAACATTTGTTCTTAAGTTAAGGTTAGCAATTTAAAAATATTTTTATAATCGAATCTTACTGTTGATTTCCTTTATAATTCGATTTTTATTTTATGCATTAAAACATAATCCTGAGAAAGCAAAAGGCTTTATTAAACAGCCAAACAAATCCTTGATACAAGAAAAGTTTAAGAAGTCACAAGTAAGTACTTAAGAAATACATATGGAGCAATTGATCCTAACTTTTTATACCTGTTCCTATCATTTTGTACTTATCAAGTAGTTGCAGAACGGATTTGAATGATATTTTCTCTGATTCATTATTTGGTTGTATTCATGTATTATCCTGTATTGTTATGTATTAACTTGAATCCGAGCTTCTGAAGGAATGATTAGTCTTGGACCTAACACGTAGTTTATGCTCAATAATAAGCAGAATTGAGCAGAATTCCAGATATAGGTCTGTAGTTTTTAGCAATGGGTCACCTAAAAGATACTGGATTTCACTTTATTCAGGTAGCACAGTGGATAGAATACAGATCTGAAGTCAGGAATATTCATCTCCTAACTTCAAATCTGACTTCAGACAGTACCTAGCATATTGAGCCTGGAAAAGTCACTTAATCCTGATTTCCTCAGTTTCCTCATCTGTTAAATGAGCTAGAGAAGGAAATAGCAAACTGCTTCAGTATCTTTGCCATGAAACTCCCAAATTGGGTGAAAAGAAAAAGTTGAACATGACTGAAATGACTGAGTAACAAGAACAAAAAGGTCCCTCTGAGATTCATGATTCTATGATGTGATGTGATATGACATATCCTCACCCATTTTCGTTGTCTATAGACAAATCTCAACTTTGGCTTGTCTTTATGGCATATTTCTCCAATTTCTTTGAATATTATTGCCTGACCTAAATATAACCACACCATTGAGAGTAGCTCAGGTATTGAAATTGGTCACCATCTTCTGATTAGAATGAAAAAACAAAACAAAACAAAACAAAACAGGGTGACATTTCCAAGACTTCCAAGTACATCTTCATGGAACTATGCAGGTAATAAATTTCTATGAAAAAGACTATTTCATTTTTATTATTGTTTTATGAGTTAAAACTTTGGATTTTTCTTTCAATAACGTGTTTTTCTATGGTAGCATTTTCTTTTTCTTGTTTGGGTAGTAGCTTTAGGGCTTTAAGAAGCAGAAAATTTGGTAAAAGAGTCAAGTAAATTATCTTTTTAAATTTACTCCGGAAGAGACATCTGGATAATGGTAGTATTGGGGTAAACAAAGACTTGAGGGTTTGAAACACAATGTAAGACTAGAACACTAGAAAGTTGGAGGCACAGGGGAAAACTAAGTGGTATGATAAATCATCAGGCAATGAAAAAATCTCAGGTCAAGTCAAGTCATCTAAAAACATTGGTTTTTAGAAAAAAGGAAAACCTATGTTTGAATCCTACTTCTATCATTTAGTATGATTGTACAATTCATTGAATCTTTCTGGGGCTCAGTTACCTTTAAATTTTGTGAAGTTGTTGGACTAAATGGTCTTTATGACCTTTTCCAGCTCTAAAAATATTTAATCCTATAAATCCCATTTATGTTAGCATAGACAAGACCTAATCTTTTTTTTTTTTTAATCTCAAATTCCCCAACTATGAAATGTGGATAATAAGATCTGTGGTACTTACCTCCTGGAGTGTTTAGAATGTAGGAAATTAAATAAATTAAGTACCTAAAAATGTGTTAACCTTAAAACACTATATCCTTGTCAGGTAAAGCTTTTTAAAAAGTCACATCCCCAGAGAACTAGATGATTCAGGGACTCCCATGAAGGGTCAAAAAAGATGATGTCTGAGGAGTATGTGTTCTGCTTTAAAATATATTTGCATAGCTTATAACACTCAATAAATAAACTAATAGTATTGTTCTATTGTGCCTTAAATGCCCCTCTATGGTTCAGAGTGGTGTGGTCATGGAAGGATTAGGTGAGTAACCTACTCAATCTTTCATTATTCACATAGATGTTAAATTAATTATTTAAGGAAATATTGATTTGATTGATAGTCTAATCAAATAAATAATAAAAATAATTAATCTGCTCATTTTCTAGTCATGGGTATTTCTCACAATCAAAAATAAATAACAAAGAAGAGGTTTAATTGACCAACAGATCATAGGACCTGAGGCAGATAATGGTAATTATAACAACAGTAATAGTAATAAAAATAATAATTGTCATTAGTATAGCATTTTAAAGTTTGTAGAGCACTCTGTAAATACTGTCTCATTTTATTTTCACAACCATTTTGAAAGATAGGTGCTATTATTAGACCCATTTTACAGATGAAAAAACTGAGGCAAATAGAGCTTAAGTGACTTGCCCAAGAATGCTGTGTCTGTGGCCAAATTTAAACTTAGATTGTCCTGTTTTCCAGGTCTACCACTCTATTCTCTAGACTACTTAGCTATCTCAGGAAAATTTAATGGGAAATAGATTTTAGTCCCAAAAGCCACCATAGTTTTTCTAGGATTTAATCTATTGGACTCTGACTATGTAGTATGGCAGAATTCCCATTTACTCAGCAGCCCCACATTCCTGTTACTACATCATACATTCTCTCTCTATGTCTCTGTCTCTCTCTGTCTCTGTCTCTGTCTCTCTGTCTCTGTCTCTCTCACTGTTTCTCTTTCCGTGTCTCTTTCTTTCTCTGTCACTCTCTGTATCTGTCTCTGTTTCTGTCTTTGTCTCTCTGTCTCCCCACCCTCTCTCTGTCTCTCTCTCTCTGCCTCTGTCTCTGTCTCTGTCTCTCTCATACACACACACACACACATACACACACACACACACATATACACACACACACCCACTACCCCACATCCACATTTCTACTACCCTAGCCACACAAACCATGCCATATATATAGGAAAGTAACAGTCCTCATGCTCTCTCTAAATCATCATTAAGAATTGTTTGTGTAGAAAATGATTTGGTGAAAAAATAAGTTTGTAAGAGAATTCAGTTAAAGTCTCAGTTACAGCTAAGTTTTATTGCTAAGGTGGTTTTATAGTTAAGGTACTGGAAAGAGTGCAATAGTGAGGTTAATATGTATGAATACATTGGCAAATTCAAGTACTTTCCATTAAATTATTTTAGCCAAAGGTTCCTGACTTTCCTGACAGGTGGTTTGGATAGGTATATACTTGAGGAAGCTAATTTCCTTGCTTTCTGCAGCCTCAGAAAATCATATTAACACTTAATTAAACAATTATACTTAATATGTACTTAAAATATAATGTTTATTATTTTAATATGGACTAAATATATAACATATGTTTATATATTATATATAACAACATACTAAGGAATATATAGTATGTAATATAATATAATAAGATATAAAATAATATAACATGATGTAATATTTTATAATATATGATATACATATGTATATCCAAAATTTTTAAATAGGAAACTCTTATTCCTGTTCTTAAGCCCCAGCCCTCACCTCATATAGGGGAAATCTCCTGCTCTCTTGTCAACCAGTATTATCAGTGAAATTTAGATGACTGACTTTTAATGATTACAAGCTTTATTAATTTGACCTTAAAAGAGCTCTGGCATAACCTCTTTGCAAAATATATAAATAAATAAATGGAAACAAAACAAACAGTAAAGAAATTTTCAAACAGCAAAGCTTTAAGGAAGATGAGTTTCTCCCAACTGATTCACTTTCCTTCTTATATCTTCTAATCTTGTACCCAGGGAAAGAAGAAATGAAGAGATGTTGAGTTTATAACTGCTGAGAATAGCTTTGTAAACATTCAGAGAAATTTGGGTCTAAATATTGAAGACTGGAATTTCATCCCTTTCCACTTCAACATAATTCCATTTTTCTATTGTAACTTGTAGTCCAGTTCAGTCTCTCTTTGAAGTCGTTTCTCTTGCAATGTCAGCTCTCTGCTGTAACCACGGTAGCTTTCCAGGATCTGCTTGGGCTCATTTGTCTCTTTGATCAGCTCACTGCTACTTGCTTACTTGTACCGTGCATTAGGTGATTTTTGCATGCTCCCAAGCTCAGACTCATCTCTGCTTCACCAACATGGAAGAAATAGTATGAAATACTAGGCCAGAAATCCTTTTAAAGCTAAAGCAAAGAAAGAAGATTGCATTGTGATGTACTATTAAAAATGCTGGATTTGTAGTCAGGAAACAGTTTAAATTCCAGCTCTAATTTTAATAGCATCACTATCATTAGGTACTCTGCTCTTCAGGTTGCTCTTCTTTCAATCGAGGAGGTTAGACTATTCACTATCTATGTTGCCTATCATCTCTAACTATGACTTATTATCAATGTTATTGGGAAATGTAGGTCTCTATACACTTTCTCTGTCCCTCAGTTTTGGGGTATCATTGCAAGGACCTGATTCTAATCCTGCCACTGCTGCTTATCACTTGTAAGTCACAAATTCCACATAGGCAAAATGGTGCAGTTGTTCTAAATGAATTTTGAGGTTTATGTATCCAAATCTACAACTCTGAATACTGAAAATATAGAAAATTCATTAAAGTGTTAGGTGAACAGACCCTCTGAGAGGAAGAAGGTAGTAAAAGTTCATAGGAATTTAAGATGGATATGATCTTTGCTATGAATCCCAGCTAACAATCCATCTGTCCTCCCAGGGAGGTTTTAGATTTAGCCCAACAACTGGCCTTATGACCCAGGATCATCACTAAGCAATGCTGTTTGCTTCAGAAAAAAATCCTAAGTAGTCTTTTTTCTTTTTTTTGAAAACTTCAATCTCTTCTATGAAGACTAAGAGATTCACTCATATTATACCTTTCCCCAATCCCTATGCAGCCCATTAACACACACATATCATGTGAGTTCAGGTAAATCTTATCTATTTTATTGCTCAGGTTACAAAGCTGAAAATGAGATTGACTTCAAGGACCTGTAACTGTCCAAAGTAGCAATGGGAAATTGAAAAAGAAGAATGCTGGATTTACTTTCATAATGGTTCAATAATTCTTGGCACACTTTAGTGTAATCTCAAGCCTTATCTTTTCTATTACATTATAATTATGTGACATCAGTGAGGAAGTAGTTAGCTATACAAATATTAAAACATGGATGTTCCTTATCTTACCATAGTTTAGATAACTTACAAGGCCTGAGAGAGGCAAAGTTTTCATGGATTTGAAAGTGAGTTGTATCTAATATTGGATTAGTGGACTGTTACTCAGACATAGTTAAAGGGTAAATATTGGCCCAGTCAAATTCAACTTGTACAGTGAGCTATTTCTGCAGCTGAAACAGCTGAAGTGTGTTTGTTTTCTCATGTCTCAGGTCTTGGGCTTTCACCTCATTTGGGCACCGTGAAAAATTGGGGAAAGGGATCAGTAAATAACATTTCTTTTTCAAGCAATTTTCCAGTGTTCACTTATTTCCACTTTTGCTGCAGCCCAGCATGAGCTTATCCTAAAGTTTCTCTCAAGTGATCTAAGATGTTAGCTCTCCAGTTTTATGAGTGACCCTTGGTATAGAAAATAATCATAAGCATCAGCCATCTCTGAATTATCCCCCCATAGGCTGTCTCTGATTAATCCTGATTGAGTCTGTAATAACTACACAAATGTAAACTATTCATTTATTTCAAATCTCTGGGTGCCGTAGGGAAGATATCACATATAATCTAGTGTTAGTCTATTCACTGCATCATAAAAATTAATTTGTCTAATTAATGACATTAGTACTTTTATACATGCATAATTCATATTAATTGATAGGTCTGCCTAAAAAGAATACCTTTTGGAAGAAAAATGATCCCATTAGCACAAGTTTAATCCAAATCAGGACTGACAAAGCATGGTGCTTTCAAGGCTTATCTCCAGCTTTGTTAATTGTCATAAGCATTCTAAATTGATTATTCTTACATTAGCATGGGACATTCCATTCATCAATGCTTTGCTGTAAAGGAAATTTGTCTAATGGATTTGGGTAGCTCAACTAAATCAGTAGTATTTTTTTTCCAGTGTAGCTAGAGGGGCATTCAGAGCATATTAATTCTCTAATACTGGAGGGAAAAAATTAACAGCTAAAATATATAGAAATATCATACAAAATTAGATTTCTGACACTGAATAATTTTTGTGATATTTATTTCAATGGTAATTGAGTGAGTATGCCTGTACTTTTATTGCTTTTGGGTTTCATCGACTCCATGATAAACAGCTAATGTTAATATTTCTTATGAGTTATGTCACTGCACCTGGTAGGGCCACAGGGGCAAAAACGTGGAGGATGAATTAGCTAAATATGCATTTTAAAAAGTGACTGCTTAGAGCAACCATGATTATAATGCAGCTGACAGGGGCATAGAATACTTAAGCTTCTGGCTAAGTTGTTCCCATGGTTCATCTCTTCATGAAGCAGGAGAAAGAGAGGGCAAAACAGTTGCCCAATGAGGGATGACCTTGTTTTGTTAAGCAGCTAACACTTAAAAGTACATTTAAAGAGATTTTTTTTAAGAAAAAAGAAAAGAAAAATATTCCATGCACATCTTGATTGGAACTTCCATCTACTGAGTAAACTAAGGTACATAGGTGCTACCAAGTAAAGCAGAAAGTTTATGTATATATATATATATAAGTTTGATAAGAAAGTAGCAATGTCTCTAAGACAGAAGACCTCTGTTCAGATCTTGTTTCTGATGTCTATGTAACTTTGGATAAATCCTCAGTCCTTTAGAACTTAGTTTTCTCATTCATTAAGATGAGAGGATTGAATTAGATAGCCTTAAAGGTTTCTTTTGTCCTAAATCTATGATCCTTTGATCCTATGACATCTATGAACTTCAGTTTTCACATTTCTAAAATGTGGGGAAGAGACAGTCTCTTAGTTGCCTTTGTAGTTCTAGAGTGAGTTGTGAATCTATGATAGTCTCATTATTTAGACTGAGCAATGGTCTGTGATAAATCTATTCTCTGCTTTGCAGACAGAAACAACCATGCAATTGCTAGATTTTAGTACTTCTTAAATCAGAGATTCTCAACCTGGGGTCTTTCAACTTAAAAAAAGGTAATATTTCAATATAATTTAGTTTTCTTTTTGGTCCTATGTATTTTATTTCATGCATTTCTAAGGAGTACTTAAGCTTTACCAGAATGATTGTCCAAGGGGTCCATGACAGCAAAGAGGAGTACATTCCCCCCTTGTGTCAGTCCCATCTCTTGGAGCCTGTGAATTTTAATCTGGTTTTCACCAGTTGTGACTGTCTTAAGTAGAGAGAGAAAAGATCTCTTAAATTCTTCTTCTTTTCTGGCTTCTGTTTCAATATTCTCCTTGAAATGCGGGTCACACCATGGGGCTTTGTTCTCTGTTGTCCCTTTCTCTCCAACGGGAAAGAAATGATCACAACTTGGGAAACACCAAAGTCTGACTCAAATTTGCTACACTTACATTCCAGCTATCTAGTAACTCAGAGTTGACTCATTTCTCTATTGTTATTAATTTCTCAAAACTGAAACTAACAATTGCAACCTCAATTCACTTCAATTGAAACAGTAAGTGTTTGTGATGCTCATGACACTAGAAATACAAAAATAAAAATCTGGGACATCAAGGAGTTTCCATTTTCCTTGGAGCACAAGTGATGTGGAGGTTCACTGATACATACACTGATAAGCAAATACAATTAAGGTGCAGAATTTGAAGAGGGAGAGGCCAATAATAATAGGATTGGAAGGGATCAAGAAGTTTAGGAAAAACATTCTGAAGGAAGTGGGCAGCACCTGAATTAACTCTTGAAAGAAACTAAGGATTGTAGGTGGCTGAAGCAAAGAAAGAATGTGTTCCACATCCAAGGGGTTAGGCTGTGCAAATGAAGGGAGATGGGAGATGGAATCCAAACTAGGAAGAGCTAATAGAGCAGTTTGGCTGAAACATAATGTGTATGAAGGGGAATGATATTAAACAAGTTTGTGAAGGTATTTGAGTTTGGTGTCTCATTGTGCTGGTCTTTTAAAGTAAGGTGAAGATTTTGTGTTGGATCCTACAGACAATAAATACCACTGATGATTTCAGGTCTTGAACTTGTTGAGCCCTGAGATTTTGCCAAATCAGAGAAAAGTTCATCATTAAATTCAGGATCCTGTATATATAGTAGAGAGTCTGATATCCAAGTGTATAGCTTTATTTAAACTCATTGAGTTATCTAGTAGGAATGATTTAAACATTTTTGAGGAAAGAAGGAAGATATTCACAGTTGTAGATTTATAAACTACTTATATAATTACATATTTAATTGTTATATTCTTTCATTCACTTAAAAATATAATTAAGGGCTTTATCAAAAAGACATTTCTTATTCTCCAAACATATTTATATGCTCAATGAAACAGAGAGATAAACCAAGAGACTTTTTTTTTTTGGCTTCATTCTGTTCAATATCAACCAATCAAGAAAATTTTGTTAAATGCTTACTGAATTCTAGGCACTGTTCTAAGCACTAGGGATACAAAGAAGGGTGAAAACAAATTATCTGCCCTCAAGGAGATCAGAGTGGGCTCAACCAACAATAAAATTATTAAATCAACAACTCACAGAACTCAGAGATGATTAATTAATCCATAAAGGGAAACCATAAAGATGGAACATCTTCTTAGGGTAGAATGATGGACTGAATCTAAAAAGATCAAATTTATTAGAGGTTCATATGATGTTCTGTATAAACTTTGGTACAAATGAATGAAACAAACCAAAACTATGTCACTGCAAGATGGAGAAAGCATGCCTTAAAAGTACTAAAGAGAAAATGACAGAGATTTTTATTCAATGTGAGGATGAACAAAAAGTTCAGTCTAAGAGGATATAGAAGTATAGTTTCCACAAAAAGAAAGGTTATTTTCTCCTCTGCAGTAATTGTCACCCCTAAAGTATGAAGCTCAATTTTAAGAATATTATTTTGAAGTTTGGACTATGTTTAATTAGGGAAATTCTCCATTCAGTTTTTTAGTTATAATTCACAACTGTTGAAAGGACTTTGAAGTGAATCAAGGATGTAAAAGAATTGGTTGTCACCTCCACACTTAGTGCAGGATGGCTGGCTACGGAATGAGCCAACTACAATTTCTTAGACCCTACTGGAGGGTTACTTGCTTACAAACTGACCTTTCAAGTTTTTTTCATATGAACCCCAAACTTTTCTTGCTTCCCCTAAATGTCATATTGTTTCCACCAACTCTAACACATAATTTCAGCTTTCCAACCTTATGTGGTCTCAAGAAGGGAGTCTTTTTGTTTCAATATCTATCAATTTTTTTTCCCATCCATTTTTAATCTATATACAAAACATTCTCTTCAAGCTTCAGGCTTCAGTTGGAAAGGCACACTTCCTAAAGTTATTCATTTGGGTTTTCAGTAGACAGCATTTAAGGACAGAGATATTACATATCCCAAAACTAAAATATACCAGATGTGCAGCTTTATTCTGTTTTTTTTTTTTTAATTAGGAAAAAAACATGTAATAGTCTTTGTTTCCTAAATGTAACTTAATATTGCTTTCAGCATGGAATGTGATACTCTAATTATACCATACACTAGAAATGCCACTCCCCAAATATGTATAATGAAGGAAGAAGCAAGGACAAATGAGCCATGCTTTACATTTCAGGGGGGAAAATTTATGCATGTGTGTGTGTGGAAAATGAATAAATATTTTTTGGGGGCAAGCAGTCATATAATAATGTTAGTGTTGAAAAGTAATGTCAGATGTCATTAATGGCATTTACATTTTAATTAGCTTGACATATGATTCTAGTATATTATATCTCCTCCCCTTTTGCTATTTTGAAAAGAAATGGAACTAACAGGTTTTTACTAAGAATTCAATGAAACATTATTAAGTTGCACTATTCTGTTCATATGCTCATAGTTTAAAGGATAGAAAATGCGGGTCATTTTTCACATTAAAGCACAGCACTGAAACAAGATATTCCTCTCCCTATTCCTATACTGAACAAGAATCAGAAAATAATATTTCCACCAAAGGGCTTTGTTTTGTTTGCTAGAGGTTTCTTGTTGTTTGGATAGAATTGTTTTTCATTTAAAAAAAGAGATGTGGAGGCCACTGGAAGATTCCTAATAATGTGACCTTGCTTACCATAGGAGATGAAAGATGAGATGTCTCCTTTCTCAGAATTGCTGGAGGTTTTTGTGTATATTTGTGTGAGACTGTCACAGAAATGTTCAAGAGGCTTTATGTGGTATAGTGAATAGGACACACAATGTGGTATAGTGAATCAAGTCCCAGATTTGGAATTAAGATGACGTAGGTTCAAAATTAATACAGGGTTGTATTTAGACTTAGGAGATCTGAGTTCAAATCCTGCTGCCAAAACTAATAGCACAACACTAAATAACTTCTCTCGGCCTCATTTCCCTCATCTGTAAAATGGAGGTGATAATAATAATAATACCTATCTCATGAAGATATTATGAAGATAAAATGAAATAACATCTGTAAACACAAGATAAATATTAGCTCTTATAATTATTATTGTTGTTATTGTTGCTGATGTTCTTGTTCTTGTTATAATTATCATTCAAAAACCAACTTCAATAATTATTAGGTGTGAGACCACTGGGAAGTTAGTAGATCTCTCTGGGTGTATTTTCTTATCTCTAAAAAAGTGTTATTAGATTGCAGCTTTATATCTATGATTTTACGATTTGGATTTGGAGATCACAGATTTGAATCCTAGTTCTGAAATTTACTATATATGTTATCTGGGCCAAGCAATTTAACTCTCTTTAGTCTTTAGCTTCTTCATGTGTGAAATGGGACTAGGTAGTGTTCAGTAATATGTCTTTGAAGGTACATGTATAGTCTATGTATAAATCTTCATCTTATTCTGTGTTTTTCATTATTAAAATGAAAATATCTCAAAATATAGTCAAATTCCAATTACCTATGGGAATTTTCCTAAACTCAATATCGTCTCTTATCTCTCATACTCTTATGCCAGGATATAACCAAGGAACAATATCAAAAGTTCATAATATCACAAAATCCAAGAATTCAAAGTGACCTTAGTACTCATCTAGTTTTGTCTATTCCTACACAACGACCTATTTTATAGCAATCCTAGATAGCAGACATTTAGAGTCTCTATGAAGTTTGTTTGTTTGTTTTTAAGTGATAGAGAAACTATTATTTTCCCAAATTTTCCATTATTTCTTTATTGTATTTTTATACAACTTTGATTGTTGGAAACTTTTTTCATGTTGATTTGAATTCTGGCCCATGATAACTTCTACTCATTGCTCCTAAACTTTTCTTCTTCTGCTATGCAGAATAAGCCATTTCACACATAACAGTCCTTCAAAGACTTGAAGATAAACTATGATATCCCCCTTAAGCTTTCTATTCTCCAGGTTAAACATCCCCAGATATGTAAACCAACTATGGACATTCTCTTCTGGTTATGTCCCTTCTTGATTACAACCTTTCTACTCAGAAATAAAGTACTCCAGATGTGGTCTAACCCTGGAGGAAGGAATGTCTTCTTCATTGTGGATGCTATTACTGACATGGACCAAACACAAATAGGAAGATGTCTTCTTTAATATCCTTAGAAATAGGTGTGAGGAAGAGAAAAATTTGTGATATTGGTGTTAAACTTGAAAAAATAATGCAATGAAAACATTATCTAAAAATAAGAAAAACAGAGTTCTGGTTCCATATTTGAAACTAGTTGTACATAATTAATATTTGACCTTAAAGACATTATTTCTGTTTGGTTGGACTTATTTCCCACTTGCAAAATTAAATACTTAGATTAGATCATCTTTAAGATTCCTTCCAGATTTACATGACCACAAACCATAGGTAGTCTTTGCAACAAACTCTTTTCACATTTCCATCAGTTGAAGACTTTTTCTTCCTCGAAGGCCTAGAATGGGATTTCCATTCTTCCCAGCCAAAAGAAAATCACCCAGCTCATTCTGTTGTACCTCTTCTATGGACACAGGATCCAATATTTAGGGCTTGTAGAGACCATTTTTTACAGAACAAATTGAGGCATAGAGAGAAAGAAGGAAATAAGCATCTATGAAGTGCCTAACACAAGTCAGACATGTTTTTAAGTGCTTTTTAAAAATATTGTTTCATTTGACTTTCACAGCTATGGAGGAAAGGAGCTATTATTTTTTACCATTTCACATATGAGTATACTGAAACAGATATTAAATTATTCACAAGCTAGTTAGGATTTGATGCTAGATTTGAACTCAAGTCTTCTTGTCTCCAGGTCCAGAGCTCTAGTTACTCTTCCACCTAGCTACCTTAAATCCTCTGATTATTATTCCAAACTCAGCTCTTTTCACTTGCCTCATAGTTATTGGCATATATTGATTATTTCTCTTACTAAGTTTCAAATTCCTGAGGGCAGGAACTGTATCCATTATTTCTCTCTACTCCAATCCCATACTTGTATTCCTCCTGGCTCATACAGCACAATTTACATAGCAAGTATTTAAAATACATTTTTTTTATTTGGATAAAATTGCTTGGAATTGGGTTTTTCAGGTTCCCTGTGGAGTCAGGAACGACTTGTGCTTTTTGCAAATATTACTTGTCCCCTTGAAGGAAGATGTTGTGGAGATTGAAAAATGCATGACACAGTCCTCATTTTATAAGAGTAATCATTAAAAGTCAGAAGAAAGATCATTGAATAAAGAAGATGTGGATTCTTGTGCTGACTCTAGTATATGCTACCAGTGTGATTTTGAGCAGGTCACTTGCTCTGCATTCTAATATATACAATATAAAATCAAATCCATAGATTAGATGATCATTAAGATATTTTCTAGCCCAAATTCTGCAATTTTCAGAGTGCAAATATAGGGAGGTTCAAGTTTCTTTACTGTCCTTCATGTTACTGGGGATTAAAATATTTGTATTCTTGGATTTTTCTTTCTGAAGTTGCCCTAGCTTTTAATCAATGTGGCCTGGTATTAGATAAGTTAAGGGCTTAGCACCAGGTGGAGGCTTCCTTTAAGCAGACAGGGAGCCATGCCATATGCCAACCTCACAAAATCAGATTTCTTCCATCGAAGTCATAAACCCCAAATCTTAACTTTTAACATGCTTTGAAAAGATTATCTTTTTCCATGTTCTCATGCCTGCCCCTCGGCCTTTGTGAAGCAATTTCCAAAGAAACAATGGGTCTGCCACCAAATAAGAGTTTACCAAGAATAAAAATTGAATTTAGTTGGTCTGTTGACAAGCTGATTGATCTGGGAGCTCTCGTGACTGAATCCTCTCCTGAGCGCATTCTCATTTATCACGGGTAAGATTGTTTCAGAATCAATACCAGCCCCAGCCTGCACAGAGGCATTTCTGCCATGGACATTTCAGAAACAACCAGCCTTCCTCAATAATGCTGCTAATTTTTTTCGACAGAATTATTTGAACAGTTTAATTGCCCCTTGCCAGTTGCTGTCGGTTTCCACTGGAGTCAGCATTGAAATTGTAATTTTTCCTATCACTCTTATGCTTGTTTTCTTTATGGAGACAAGAAATATATTTTTTTCTTTTTTCTCCTGTTTTGAAATTTCAGCTTCTTTCTATCCCCATTTACTTAACCTTTAAATCTGAATTTGAAAACTAGTTTATTTTAGAAAATTAAATTGTTTTATTTAAATATATTTATCCCTATTAGGTAAAGCTTATTCTACAAAGTGGGTTTAAAGGATGAAATAATAAAACTTTGTTTACCTTAAAGTTATACTCAGCTAGGATGATGATAACTGACTACATCACTCACCTGCTCGAAAAACTTAAATGGCACCCTATTGTTTATGAAAAAAAGTAAAAATTCTAGTTTCTTTACAATATGCCTCCTACAAATAGTATCATAATATGCATTTTTCTAAAATATTCATAATTTCTAATATTCTAAAAATAATTTCTAATAGTTTCAAATTCATTTCAATCCAAACAAACAGACAATTCCTATTCCTCAAAAATGGCACTGTATTTTCCTTCTCTATGCTTTAGCATTGGCTATGAACTGCACCTGAAATGCTTTCACTCCTTACTTTTGCTTCTCAGAATCCCTGGTTTCTTTCAAATTCAGTTCAAACACCATGTTCTACATGAAACCTTCCCTCATTCTCCCATATGTAAGTACTTTCTCCAACAAATTATTATGTTTTTGTTACAAATACTTAGGATTATCTAATGATTATGTAACATACATATTTGGATGTAAATATACCTATATGTATATATGCAAATATATTTATATACATACAAACATACCTATACATATGGATATAGATATATAATCTTTCCAGTTAGAATTTAAATTCCTTGAAAGAAGGGATTGTTTTGTTTTTGTCTTTTATTCCAAGCATCCAGTCTTTTAAATGTTTGATGCTTATTGACTAATTGATAAGTTGGTTAATTGAGAAAACCTTTTAAAGGTGAGTAGAAAACACATATGAGATCTGGATTTCATTTTTCCCTCTGGCATTAGAGAGCTATGCCATCTTAGTCAAATTGTTAACTTTCCTATGTCTCATCTGTACAATGAATGAATTCTTAGCCTGAGGTCTGGGAATTTTTTCTTAAATATTCTGATAACCAAATTTCAAAATAATTGGTTTCTTTCTCAATAACATGCAAGTATTTTTTTGTTTTGTTTTGTTTTGTTTTTGTTGTTGTTGTTGTTGTTCTCACCAGATATTTAAAGGGAGTCAATATGACACACAGAAAAATTAAGAACCTTGATTTATATAAGTCTGAAAGTCCTTTACAGATTTAGTACTATGATTCTATGCTATCATCCCACTACAATCCTGCTCACAACCACGTCAGACTTCCAAATGTTGCCATAAACTCTTTCTGCTAGTAACCTTAAAGAGATATTACAGGGACTTGCTCCTAAGAGAAAAAAGAATTTTGGTGTGGATTTGAGTTCTCCAGAAGTTATATCCTAGGCTTTCTCTATTTTATTACTCAATTTGTAATCAATGAGGACATGGCTCTCAATTGTGGTAAAAAAATGATTTTGAATAAGACATCCAAAGAACAAAATTTTAGCACTTATATTAACTATGTATGTGACTTCAAATACATCACTACCTCCTCTAGATCATTGCTTCCTTCTTTTAAAAATGAGGAGAATTAGACTGGAAAATCTCAAAAATCTTTTATCTTTAAATCCATGATTATATTTTGTATTTATTCTGCTCTAGGTATTGAATTTCTAATATTACAACTATATCTTTGTTTCCTCTAAAACCCCTCCTTGTTAGTAGGGAAGAATTATATGTTTTTGCTTTCCTTTTATTAAAGTCATAATTGTGCTCTATATAACACCAATACCTCAAAATAGAGTACACTAAAAAGAGTATCTGATATTGTTCATGATTTATCTTCGAGTTATGCATCCGACCTTAAGCAGCTAAGTTTAATCCCCCTCCCCATGCTTTCTGAAACTCCTAGAGGTAGACACAAATATCTGACATCTTTAACTGTCCTTTATCAATATCAATCAAGTAAAAACAACAGACTCAAACATGATTAATCAGCTAAAAATACAAGAATAGTCAAGGCAGCACTCAAGTCACTATCTCTTCTAATCAACTTTCTATAATACTTTCTTTTTCATTGGCAGAAAAATGAAGTTATATTTTCATTCTATTTCAGAATTTCAATTTAAAAGAGAAACAAGACTGTCCAAAATTCAAGAAAAATATTTCCGGTTTAGCAGTTTCCTCTAAAATAAATCTTTCCAAACATTCAAGAATATCCTAACTTAATTTGAGTTGCAATGAGTCAAAGGGCTAAAGATAACTTTATTTACTTTTTTAGTGTTGAAGGATGTTCTGGGCCCCTATGGAAGGTCAATGGCATTCTAAATAAATGAAAACATTCTAATCTGAGCATTAAAAGTTAAAATATATTTACATCAAGGAAAAAAATGTACACATATACACAGACAGAGACATAGACACACACAAAAGCATGCACACACACACACACACACACAACCACATATTCATACTTCTCCCTGAGAATACATGTTAAATATAGAGAAAACATAAACCTCTGCTAATGTTTTCCTTGGCTAAATCAGAAGCTCAACTATTACTCAGTGCTTAAGACTCATTTGCTTCATGGCATTATCTTTGTTGGTCATAAAGGGAAAGTATCCTTGAAGCAGGGAAGGAAAGGTCATCTCATAAATATAATAAGTGAGCTATTTGTTCATAGAATGCTTAGCAGAGGTGAGAGGAAAATAGATAAAGTAAATAAGGGAGCTGACTATAAACAATGAGATTTTTACGTCTGAACACGTAGAGCAGGCAATTCTGTATTAATCCAAAGCAGAATGTTCCCAGGTAGAAGCAATATGTAGTGATTTCTATTAAATCCTCATATCTTATTATTTTTATAACATAAATTGCCGTTAGGCCTTCCTGCGAATAGAAAATGGTGATAATTTACACATGCTGGACAGATAAATGATTCAATTCTTAGTTACAAGAAACTGTTGACAGTGATTACTGATCTCATTTCTTTTATGCACATTACGTGGGGCAGGAAACTCCAGGTTTAGTGGCCTTTTGTGTTTTTTCAAAGTAAATCCGTCACTAACATAATAATTATTTATTATTCAAGGTTGGTAGATGGCTGTGTGCATTTATGACAGTTAAGAGCTTTAGACAAAATGCTGCAAAATGCTGCAACTGATAAGATACTTTACAGTGCCTCAGATAGCACTGATAATTAGCAGCACCTGGTAAACAAGGAGAATAGCAAAATTGAATTGTTTGCCAGGAAGTCTTAGCCTCTCCTCAGTCATATCTTTCTTTTGCTGGGCTAAAAAGCTTTTGGAGTCCATCCAGGGTATGGACTCAGTTTGGAAGATATTTTTCAGTCTCCAAATTATAGCTTTCCTGTTAATATCTAAGAACTCACATGTGTAAATAATTTTCACATGAAATAAACAAAAATAGTATGTGGATAGTTGATCTCTGGTCAGATGAATTGGGACTCTACTGTATGGAACTGAGCATCTCAAGGAGTCAGTCATTTCAGTCCAAGACTGCTAAGTTTTTATACTGAATTCTCACCCAGACATCATTTCGGATACCCATCTAATTAAAAAAATCAATAGAAATTTATTAAGTTCTTACTGTGTACTTGACTATAATTTAGATATAAGGAAAGAATAAGAAAAATATGGTGTATGATTCTTGCACTTAGGTATCAAATACAGCACAGAAGTATTGAAAAAGTAGAACATGAATAGAAATCTTAGATCAGAGTGATTAGAGAAGGCTTTATGGAAATGATAACATTTGATTTGAGCCTCCAGGAATGGATAAGATGCACACAGCAGAAAGGAATATTTGATCTAACAGAGAAAAGAATATTAGGAGAACACTCAGCATGGGAGACTTTTTGCTATATTATTTCTTTTATCCCTTTATGAGTATAGCATAACTTAGCCTCTCATTTATCTCCCTGCCCTGCCAATATTCTAAGAGAACTTCTCAAAAATTTTGTTTGATGACAAACAGGATATTAATTTTTAATATTTTTATTTTTCATAGTTATCTTTTTATACAGTTTAATTTTATATAGTTATATAAAATTCCTTTTCTCCTACCTTCCTCCCTCCCTCTTTTCTCCCATCCTCTTTCCTTCCTTCCTCCCTACCTTCTTTCATTTCTTCTTTTCTTGCTTCTTTGATTTCTGCTCTAAAATTATACAAACCAAGCCTAGTTGAAAGAAAAAAAATATTAGTACCCATCTCTTTCCTCTTTGCACAGGCAAGGAATTGCAGGAAAATTACACATATACTGTCAGATTTGCTTGAAGTGTTGTTTAATTTTGCTTTAATGCAGATTTTCCCTTCTTTTTTCTTCTCTGTTATAACAAATAACTTTTTTATGATAGGAAATATTACATTGGGAAATTAATTGAAAAAAATCTGCTAAATCCTAAGCACTAAGGACACAAAAACAAACAAATGAAAAGACAGATTCTAACCTTAAGCATTTTACATTCAGATGAAAGAGTTAACAGCAAAGGAAAAGTTGTGGTTAGTTGCAGGCATGGTAATTGAGGTCATAGGCAAGCAGATTGACACACCCCGAATAGGAAAAATGGCAAAGTTTGAAAGGATTGTGTTTCCAGAATTTAAAGATGGAGAGGTGTGGGTAATGGCACTATGGTAAGATGATGGCAAGGCTGTGGAAGAAGTTGTAACCATTCAGAACATTCTCTAGGGTAATTAATGAACAAAGAGTCGGAAGTAAACACATTAAAAAGATGTAAAATAAAAGATGCCAGCAAAATTTAATTTTAAAAGAATATTTTTTTCCTAAAGTTGCAACCAACAGAAACGACTTTGGAACACTTGTGGTTCTGAGGTAATGAGTGAGAAACTCAAAGCCATTTTGAGATTTCTAGTTTCTTAGTTTAATCTATGCTTAATTAATGCCAATAAATTAATTAATTAAACTAAATCAAAACTGCAAAAATTAATTAATTGATTGAATTAAATTAATTAATTGTAATGCTAATTAATCTGGCTTAATGATGACCCTTCTCTAGAGGTGACTTTAGTAGGAATCTCTCATTGACTATCAAATTTTTGGACCAGTAAACATGTCAATTTAGAGAATATGACAATTATGCAGTGTAGTGATATGCTAAAAATATGCTAGTAACAATCCTACATGTCCTATCCTTGCTAGGTCATTAGGAAAAAAGTTAACAAACTGTGGTATATAACAATATCAACACTAGCTGATATTCATGCAGAGCTTTAAAGCTTGCAAGGCATCTCACATATACTATATAATTTAGGTGTTGCAATGCTCTTATTACCTCCATTTTATTCTTGGTGGTATTGTTCTTGTTCAGTTATTTCAAGTATGTCTGACTCTGTGACTTTATTTGGAGTTTTCTCGGCTGAGATATTGGAGTGGTTTACCATTCCTTTCTCCTTTTACCAACGGGAAAACTGAGACAAACAGGGTTAAGTAACTTGTTCAAATTCATATAGCTAGCAAGTGTCTGAGGCTAGATTTAAACTCAGGATGGTGATGAGTCTTTCTGATATCATATCCGATGCTCTATCCACTATCACCTCACTACTCATTTAACAGAAAAGGAAATTGAGGCTGAGAGAGTTAAAATGATTTGCCTGGAGTAACACAGGATTTTAATTTGGGCTAAGACTTTTGGCCCTCATAGGTGCCTCTATCACTTTGCTGCTTCCACCATTTTAATGTAATGCTATGTCATTACATTATAAGTAATGACAAGTTTGAATAACTCAGGGAAACATGAAGCCTATGTGAATTGATTAAAATATACAATGTATATGACAATATAAATAGAAAAAATGAAATTATTTATTATGCATGTATAATATCAAAGATTGATTGTAGAAAATAGATGAGACAACATATCTCTATCCTGTTGAAAAGGGAGTGTAACTATGTATGTGAAATATTCCACATATACTCTAATGAGGTTAACTTGTTGATTGTTTTAGCTAAATAATTATTTCAGATTTTATTATAAAAGGAAAGAAGGGATACTAATCACCTAATCAACTGGAATAAGTAAGGAAATATTCAGAAATGCTTATAATATAAACACAAAATTGGATAGCCACTTGACACAGTGGGTAAGAATGCTAAGCCTAAAGTCAGGAAAACTACTGAATTTAAATCTAGCCTCAGACACTCATTTGTTTTGTGACACTGAGAAAGTCACTTTACCCTGTTTAACCTCAGTTTCTCATCTATAAAATAAACTGGGGAAGGAAATGGCAGATATTTCAGCAAAGAACAGCCCAAAAGGGTCAAGAAAATTACTTAGTTGCTCAAAATTGATATTGAAACTATATTGCTGTTACTTTATACAACATTCTCTTCTTTCTGCTCATTTCATTCTTCATTATTTCCTAAAATAATATCATGTTTTTCTAAGATCATCCAGTTCATCATTTCTTATAGCATAATTGTATACCACAACTTGTTTATCCATATCCCAGTTACAGGCATCCATTCCCCAATTTATGGGCAATTTCCAGTTCTATGCCACCACAGAGTTTCTATAAATATTTTAGAACATATAGGTTCTTGATCCTCAGTGGAGTGAGTAGAACCAAGAAAACACAGTACACAGCAACAACAAAATTATACAATGATCAATTCTGATGGACATGGCTCTTTTCAATAGTGAGGTGATTCAGGCCAGTTTCAATGGTCTTGTGATGGAAAGAGGCATTAACACCCAGAGAGAGGACTATGGGGATTGAATGGTTATCACAACATAATATTTTCAATTTTTTTGTGATTGCTTACATTTTGTTTTCTTTCTCATTTTTTTTTCCCTTTTTGATCTGATTTTTCTTGTACATCTTGATAATTGTGGAAATATGTATAGAAAAATTGCATGTTGAACATATGTTGGAGAAAAAAAAATTTGAAACACAAGGTTTTGCAAGAGTGAATATTGAAAATTAATTAGTTGGGTTTTTTTTAAGTACATACAGGCTCTTTTCCTTTTCCCCTAATAATCTTTGGAAATAGACCCTTATTGTTGGGTCAAAGACAGTTTAATAATAATGTAGGCATAAACCCAGATTGCACTCCAAAATGGTTGGATCACTTCACAGTCCATCGATAATGAATTAGTGTCCCAATTTTGTCACATCCAAGTACTAGTATCATATAAATTCTACTGGTTCTTTTTCATATTCATTTATCAAGCTAAATTCCTCAGCAAATATAGAAATCATCTGGTCCAAATCCTTATTTTTATAGATGCTGATATTAAAGTACTGAAGAGGTAAAGCTCCTGCTCAAAGTCACATAGATAATGAGTAGCAGACCTGTAAGAGGAAAACAGGTCTCCAGAATTTAATCGCAGAATCCCTTGAATTGTATCACATCTCATTGTTCAAATGAGTCTTGAAATTATGAACATAGGTCTGAGATAGTCTGTCTTAGTTCTCCACTGCACTCCATGAACAAATGGCTCAGTCCTGGTACCCGCTAAAAAATTCAGTAGATCTAAGTGATGGAAAAGCCCTTTATCTTCCCTTCATGACTGATTCAGAGAAGGGAAAGTATGGTCCTCTTGGAAAGATCTGGGATTTCTTGAGGATCTCTATCCTTAATATTTTTATTGATTTCCATCTTTCTCATTTTTTAGTTCAGCATGGTTGGATTTCACCTACTTTTTTGAAGAACCATAAGCCAGGAGTCCTGAGTTCACCCTATTATATGCTTATATTTCCCCAGGACTAGTGGAGACTGTGGTTAGTGGAATGCTGTGTATATCATCCAATGACTAGGGAAAATGTATTTCTGGGGTCATGAAAAGGCAAGTGTGTCAGAGTGGAGAGTAAAATGGGGTCTGTGTTATGTGAAAAGTATTTCATGCTGTCTCTCTATCTCTCTTGAGGGTAGCATTGAGATCAGGAAGTTTATTCACTTGTAAACACACCTTCTTTATAACATCTTAGTCATATTCAACTGAATTATCATTGTTTATGTTATGCAGATGAGTCATTTCCCTTTTCAGTCTACAAATCATACATCATATCCCATATCTGACTTTTTGCCCTGTCTCCTTTGAGACCATTCATTAGTTATTCAAAGCAGCAGTGTTAGAAAAGTGACTCCCAGGCAAAGCTCACTAATTTCAGGAAGGGAAAGATGACTTTGAGGGAGCACAAAATTGGGAATGGAAGTACAGGGGTATGATCCGATTTATGATGTTTATAGAGAAATGACAACAGGGAAATATGATCCAAAGCAATGTTAAGCCAATCACTCAATGTACCTACCAAGTTCAAAATATGTTAGATGATGGAGTGCCTTCAGAAAATTCACTTTTAACCAACATTTAAGATACAAAAGCCACACGAGTTAGATAGAACACTGGTTTTGGGGTCAGGAAAAACTGGGGTTGTATCCTGTCTCAAACACTGTCCAACATCACCATCATGTTAGGCAAGTCAATTCTCTATGAAACTCACTTTCTTCATATGTAAGATGAGGAATTGGACTTGACATCCTGTCACTAATTATATGCTATCATTAATTAAGGGATATGGGGATATGAATAAAATGAAAAATAACCTGCTTTTGGTGAGCTTATATTCAAAGATAGTAAGTGAGATGAAAAGTAACAAATGTAGTATTATATGTGCAGAAGATATGACCAAGTTAGAAATAAAAGAAAGCCAAGCAAAGCATATGATAAATTGGAGGAAGTATTGATTCCTTTTTACCTGACCTAACCTTCACCAAGGACATAGTTGCCTTGTGCAAAGGAGCCAAAAAGGATCTTGACATAATATTTTTTCCTTTCTAATTTCATTCTTTTCCAGGCTACACTAGGGACTTGTTCTACTATGTCTCAGACACCCCCTTCATTCAAAAAATTCACTCCAAACTTGGAATTTACCTTTTGGAAGTACTCTCCTTCCTCAATAGGAAATACCTGCTTCTTCTTCCTATCTCTTTTCAGCATCTTTTTTTCTATATTGTTTTCATTCTTCCCAATTAAAATGTAAGTTTTTGAAGTCAGAAAATCCCTTTCTTTCTACTTGTATTTGTATTTCTAATGCTTAGCACAATGCCTGACATATCAAAAGAGATCAAAAAATGTTTGTTGACTAGTTGATTATAATTTTGACATTGTATACTAGTTAGCACAGTGCTGGGCACATGGGGCATGCAAATAAATATTTGTACATATAGAATTTTCTGGAACTTCCTAAGTAATGAAAAATATGCATAGGTGAAGTGTACAAAAAGTGACTATGCAACTACTGGGATGTTTTTCAGCAGCACATAATGAATCTGCTACATTAGGTCATTTTCTAAAGTGCCTTCTTACTTTACTTTTCTCATTTAAATCAACACTTATTATGTACGTTCTGTATGCCTATAACAATACAAAGTAATCTAAGTGAGCCAAAGACTTATTAGCCATGGATTCTGTCCACAGTGACCATAGGAATAATCTGGAAGGGGTCTTGTTGGTGATCTTTCCCAACCGCTTAGTTTTAAAAACGTGACAAAGAGAGTAGCCTATAATTGTACACTATTTCAAAGTCCAATTCTTTTTGTACAGCAAAATAACTGTTTGGACGTGTATACATATATTGTATTTAACTTATACTTTAACATATTTAACATGTATTGGTCAACCTGCCATCTGGGGGAAAGGGTTGGGGGAAGGAGGGAAAAAGTTGGAACAAAAGGTTTTGCAATAGTCAATGCTGAAATTACCCATGCATATATCTTGTGAATAAAAAGCTATAAAAAAAGAAAATAGCCTAAAGTGAAGAGTTCATAAAGGACAGAAAAGATATGCTAATGGGAATCTAAAGAGAAGGGAGAAAGAGATAATTGTAGGATGCAAAGTCAGAAAGCCACAAAGTTTCTGATGAAATAAATGTGTTCAGCGATCCCTAATTATCAGGGAATTTTTTTTACTCTAATATGATTAAAATAATATTTGGTAAGCTCTCCAAGTAAGACTTGAGAACATTTTTATTTGGAATAGAGTTTGTAAAATATATCTACCATATTTTCTATAATTTTTTTTTCTAGATTAGTGTTGAAGGGGGGAATGTTCTTCAAAAAGAATCATTTCTGGGCAGAGACATAATCCCTAAGAGCCTCAGAATGAGCTCATGGACTTTAGAGCTAGAAAAAACATTTTTGTTGTTGTTGTTGTTCAATTGTTTCAGTCATAATCAATTTTTCATGACCCCATTTGGAGTTTTTTTTGATAAAGATATTAGAGTCATTTGCCATTTCCTTCTCTAGTTTATTTACAGATGAAGAAATTTGGGCAAACAGAGCTAAGTGAATTGTCCAGGATCTAACATCTTTGGGATATAGACTCAGTTCTGACATGAATTATCTGTGTTACTTTAGAAAAATTAGTTAAGATTTTTTCAGCCCTCCTAAAGAGCCTAAGATTTTTTTCAAACCTCCTAAATTGTCTTAGCCAGGAAAATTATCTTCTTCTGACCTTTTGTTAACACTACCTTTCCAAAATTCAGTTTCAGGCTTTGTTTTAAAGTTATTTTGAGGGAAGTGGTGGGAGAATTAAGCTAGATCCAGGTATACACTCTGCCATCTTCGCTTGTTGTCCTTCACTAACTTTAAGATATGATTGACATTGCTACTTAACAGTTATTACCCACCAGCTCTTTTATTACCTGAGGGTATATAATGCAACTGGGCCAAATCACTGAAATGTATCAAGGGCAACTAGAAGTTCTCTCATTATCTTCTTAACCTTGGAGTTAACTTCTAGTCAATCATTTTTGTTCAGTGAATTCCAGTGCACAGATTTTTCTCATTGGAAAGAACCAACTAAGAAAAAAAGAAACAAAATAAAAATTCAGCAACTCTATTATCAGTTATTTATGTTCCATCCACCCAACCTGCACTCCTGCCCTTTCTTTGATTGCTGTTTTTTCCTCCTAATATAGATTTTGAAAGGCCATTTGTTGTTTAAATTTTTTTATCTCACGCTGTATTACATTACAATAATAATAATTGTTATTATTATCTCTACAGTATTTTCACAAGACAATATCATCTTCATCCTCATCCTGTTACCTGCATTTGCTTTAAATTTATCATACATTACTGCTTAAAATCTAAGTTTTAAATAACTCAGGCATAGTTGGTGCTTAATAAATGCTTGTCCATTGGTAGATTACCTTCCTTGTATATCTACTTAGTCCTTTTCAGACATCTACCATTTTTCCTATTCACTCTAATTGTTTCTCTTTTTAACTTCAGAATGTCATTCTTGAACATCCCCTAATCTTCCTGAGCTGTCTTATCTTATAAAACTTTAATCCTCTTTCATCTTTTGAAATCAGTTGACTCAAATTTAGGATATATATCAGAATATGTGTGAATTCCTTCCCATTTTTTAAATCTTTTTTTTTTTTTTGCTTTTTTTTTCTTCAGCTTTTTATTTTCAAAACATATGCATGAATAATTTTTCAACATTGATCCTTGCAAAATGTTGTATTCCAAATTTTTCCCTCTCTTCTCCCCACCTTCTCCCCATATGACAAATAATCTAATATATGTTAAACATGTTAAAAACATAATTAGATCCAATATATGCATACATATTTATACAATTATACCGCTGCACATGAAAAATCAGATCAAAAAGGAAAAAAATGAGAAAGAAAACAAAATGCAAGCCAACAATAAAAAGAGAAAAATGCTATGTTGTGATCTACACTCAGTTCCCGCAGTCCTCTCTCTGGGTGTAGATGGCTCTCTTCATAAAATCATTGGAATTCGCCTCAATCATCTCATTGTTGAAAAGAGCCACATCCTTCAGAATTGATTTTCATATAATCTTGTTGTTGCCATGTACAATGATTTCCTGTTTCTGCTCATTTCATTGAGCATAAGTTCATGTAAGTCTCTCCAGACCTCTCTGAAATCATCCTGCTGGTCGTTTTCTATATAATAATAATATTCCATGACATTTATATACCATAATTTATTCATCCATTCTTTAATTGGTGGGTATACACTTAATATACAGTTCCTTGCCACTATAAAAGGGCTGCCACAAACATTTTTGCACATACGGGTCCCTTTCTCTCCTTTATGATATCTTGGGGATACAAGCTCAGTATTACACTGCTGGATTAAAGGGTATGCACAGTTTGATAGCCCTTTGGCCATTGTTCCAAATTGCTCTCCAGAATTATTGGATCAGCTCACAAGTCCACCAACAATGTATTTGTGTCTCAGATTTCCTACATCCCCTCCAACATTAGTCATTATCTTTTCTTGCCATCTTAGCCAATCTGACAGGTGTGAAGTGGTATCTCAGAGTTGTCTTAATTTTCATTTCTCTGATCAATAGTGATTTAGAGCACCTTTTCATATAACTAGAAATGATTTCAATTTCTTTATCTGAAAATTGTCTGTTCATATCCTTTGACCATTTATCAATTGGAGACATTCCTTCCCATTCTTCACCACAAACTTTCATAGCACTTTCCTATGAGTAGTCCCTTCCCCAAGGAATATGTGCCAACAATTAATTATTTTCTCCCTTAGTGAGAATTGGAACATAAACAAATGTTTCTCCCTGCTCCATACACACTCTAACCCTTGTCAGGTTCCCTTTGGTTGGATAAAACTATCATTAGAGCAAATCAGCACCTTATTATTAGCTCTCACTTATTCTATCATCCTCTCAAACTTAGAGCACTCTTCTCTCACATTTGTCTTTGTATGCCTACTGTTTAACATAAAACCTGGTACAAAGTAGAAATTTAGTGATGCTCCTTATTTGAAGGAAGAAGAGCTAGGTCCATTATGGTTGATCATTGCACAATGTTGCTATTACTGTGTGCAGTTATGTTGTGTCTGCTCACTTCATTCAGCATCAATTCATATAAGGCAAGACATTATCATCTTAACCAACTCTTTAATTTCCATATCTGTCTCTTCTTTCTGAAACTATTACTTCTTACTGACAAAAAATGATAGAACTCCCTATATTTGCCTCTTAGCCCTGCCTTGAATTTCTTGCACAGATTTTACACACACACACACATTTCTTCAATGCTTTCTAGATTTCTTCCAGTCAGTGTCACTGATCCATATTACCTTCTATATATCACTACTACATTTACTATATAACTATATAGTATCATCACAATTCATTGTTCTTGAAGAGTTTTCTGTCACAGTCTGGTTATAAACCCTAGTAGGACAGCTTCCTTGCCTTGCACATGGTTGCTTTAGTGTGTTTTGTTAGGAAATCACCTGCTCTTCTGGTTACCACTCTCAATGAATAACCTCTCCTCCTGGATGGACTTTTTAGATCATCATTCATTTTACTTAAAACAGACAATTCCTCCTCAGAGGGTCCTGTATTAATGTGATAAACTCCCACCATTTGTACTTTCTGGTTTCATCTAGAACCTTTATTAATACTCTAGTTGTTACAAGGAACTTGATCCACACAGTTCCAGGGAAAATTATTCTAGATCAGAGAAATTCAGGTACAGCCAGGAAAGCTTTCATAGTTGTTGCCCACTGCTTTGGAATCTGCCATCGAAGAACTCAGCAAAATGAGAACTTAAATTATATATCTATCTATAACTATAATTTATATGTGTATGTGTGTGTGTTTTGTGATAGCCAAGTGAAACAGTGCATAGAGTACTAGGCTAAGAGTCGGGAAGATCTGAGTTCAAATCCAGCCTCAAACAATTATTAATTGTGTGACCCTGTGCATGTCTCACTTAATCCTGTTTGTCTCTGTTTCGTTATCTGTAAAATGAGCTGGATAAAAAAAATGGTGAAATACTCCAGTATCTTTTTGTCAAGACAACTCTAAAAAGGGGTAACAAAAAGGACACAACTGAAATGACTGAACAAAATGTGTATGTCTTCTATATCTATCTATCTATCTATCTATCTATCTATCTATCTATCTATCTATCTATCTAGGTAGGTATAGATATTCATACAGATATGTATGTATACATATGCATACATATCTTTAACTACATATTCTTCTTTTTCTTTTTCAGTCTTCACTTTTTGTGTCCATCCTGCTTTTGGTTAAAAATTTTTGTAGGGGGGGCAGTAGGAATAGGAGGTGGGGTAGGAAGCAAAGCCTCTGTTTATGACAGATGTCATATTCATGAGCTAAGTCTGGACCCCACCTGTCTCTTTAATCTCCCTAGAATGTATGTCTCCCCTAACATCCAATATGATTATGAGGATTGTAATGCATGCAGTAGTTTCCAATTTGCTAACCTTTCTATTAAAATTAATATTTAGATTTTTATATCTTTAAAACTTGAAGAATGATGGTAAAGTTATCTGATGTTTATATCTTTCAGTCACGAAAATGCTGCTATTTAGGCTGTAGAAGGCCACACACATGTAATCACAATAAATAGCATTTAATATGTTTACAATACTGAAAGGATGAGGTTAACTTCTGTTTTTATATTGATGGACTCAGCTGGGCTTGGAATACTATTGTTTACAATTAACTACATTTTTTTGTTGTTCTGATTTACCCTCAAATTAAATCTTTATTTCAGAAACTAACCCCAGGGATTCCCTGTAACAAGGGACTGTAATAAACAACATTAGTCGACGGCCTATAGCTGCTGCTCATTTATAATTAGTCCCTATGTTTAAAGAAGAATCATAGTTATCTGAATTTTACTGCAATGATTTGATCTCAGGTTTATTTATGGGAAACTAGATTAAAAGTTTGTTTCACTCATCAGTTTGTCTTGTTTCCATGATTCTATGAAAAATGAGGGGAAGGTTTCTGGGAGGTTGATGAGCTAGGTCATACAAGCTGCACTCCGACACAAACCATTTATCTATACCCCTTGTTGGGCACACATGTTCCAGAGGATGATTTTACTTTTACATATGTTTTTAAATTCAGAATTATTTTGAAATTATATATATAAACAATAAATCTGGTCTTTGTCTCAGAAAAATCAAAGGAGGGGAATAGGTTGATTCTGGGACTAAGGATACAGAGACATTCCCACCATAATGTATATATTCTGAGAAGCCTGGAAAGAAGGGAAAAGGTCACTAGAAAATGCTTGGTGCCAAAGAACAGTGGGGGGGGGGGGGCAGAATTGATATTCTCTTCCCCTTTCCATGAAGCAGAATTCAGAGAGAAGACTGAGTCACAGATTGATAGGAACATTCTTCAGATTTCAATGTTTCTCTGAGTTTCATAATATGTGAGATCTGTCTCTCTTTTAAAAAATACATAAACTTAACCTAGTGAGATAGATAGGCTTTAAACATAAAGGAAGAATTAATTCTAGGCAAATCATATTTTCCCTACCAATATTGTGCCACTTTTTCCTCAATGAAAATTATTCAATCCATGGTGATTTATTGAGCTCTTGTCTAATTTGGGGTACATGAAGACATTATGGATCATTTAAGAGAGTCAAATACTCTAATTAATAGCTATCTAATAGCATTATCTCCTATCAATCTTGTCTGTGCCATTTATTTGAATAATCAAATACTAACATATATTTATTAAATTGTTGCATTTTAGTATTGAACAAGCATTATTGTATATAACACTTTAAAAAAAAACGAGATTGTAATCCTCTTGAGAACAAGGCTATGTCTTCTTTTCTACTCCACACAAGAACAGACTCAGTGGAGGAATTTATCTGGTAACTTTTTCAATTGTGTTGGAAGAAATAAACACCATCTTTTCTTCCCAGGTACCTGGGGGCACTTAAATGATTGTTTATATTCTAGTGTGAGTAGAGTCCACAGATCTGAAGGAAGGAGCTATAGAAAGAGGCTTTGTTTCTTGAGGTTAAGCTAGGCAATAATGTTGACTACCCAGGTGTATATTTGATTACTTACAATCTCAGATCAGATTTCTGCAATGATGGTGGGAGAAAAAGGAATGGCAGCTTCATTCAATGCTCTGACTATGAATTCAGGATTCAAAAAGTCTTCTCATAATAGACCTGGAAGGAAAAAAATCTAAATTTTTCTTTCAGTTATCATAATTTTTACCTATATTCTTTGATCATCAGATTGAATTCTTAATCAAAAGAGATTCTATTTCTGTAAAGTGCTTTGCAAAACATAAAGCACTATGTAATCACTAATTATGATCAATGTTGATGATGATAATGTAGTTCAATTGATACCATTAGAGGCTCAACAGGGTACTACAATAAGGAAGACATTTTGTTTTCTTTTCAAGTGGCATTTTGAGTCAAAAGTAAGCATTAATACAGCTTATCACTAACAGTTCAAATCAGCACAATTTTGAAGTGCTAATAGTGGTTGTTGAAGGCAGGAGCCATAAATCAAATATTTTGGTTAAAATCTAATGCTATGTAAGAGACAACCTGGGTAGAGAAACGACAATCTTGGACTCAGACTACTTGGACTTTCACCACTACCACTGATTGAAGTCTGAACATTCAGAAGACAAAAGTGAATTTATTTGGTAAGTGAACAGCTGGCAAAGAAGATGATGTTTGAGAATAGGTTTGGATTTCTGAGTGATGGCTTAAAACATAGCCATGGTAGATTCTTGGCCAGGGACAGAGTAAAGCCTGTCAGTAGACAGTAAAAACTAAACATTTTTCCAGTGCCTTACACATTTAGTCAAGAAGATTTAAATTGTAATGGAAGGGAATAGGGTGAAAATTGCCAACATATATCTACTGTAGAGAGTAGCCACTACAACATAAGAAGAATAGCAGTTAAGAAGACCAATTACTCACAAGAGACAACATCCAAGAAGGGAGCCAGTAATGAAACCTACAGCATTAGATGTACAAAGTTTGAATAACAAACAAGATAAAATAGAGATGAGTACAGAAAAAGGAAAATTTGATATAACTGCATTCAAGGGGCATAAGGTAACTGAACGTGGTTGGATTGTTTTATTATCTGCATCACTGGAAGAAATGTTTATATGGATGAGATCATAGATATATTAAAGTATCAATGCCATCACTGCGATTTGCTAAATGAGTCATGAATGATGCAAATTAGAAAAGAAAATTAGATAAACCGAGGGTACCGTCTTACATTTAAGACACAATCAGATGTGGAGGTTTAGGATCTATAAATTTAACAGAAGGTAGAGACCCTTTAGGTAAAGCTTAGTAAAGAGAAAAAAATAGAAAAAATTCTTATACTATAAATTATCTCTACAGAAGGAGGAAACTGATAAAGCTATCAGAAAACAAATCACAAATCTGACATGGGTATAATAATGAAAACTAGCCTCGTGATCTGAAAAGCATATCATCAACCCCAGCTCTCAAACAAATCTCAAACCCTCAGCTTATAAAGACCAAGATCTCCCTTTGCATTTGGGGTCTTCTGCAGTGATTCTGAACTATGTCTTGCCCCTAAACTCAAATGACCCTAGAGGAGAGAATGAGGTCTGCCATACAGCCTCTTTATACAGCCCTGTCTCACTTAAATTCAATGCACTTTAAAGTCAAGACATTACACTTCTGAAGTCAGTGGTCTTTAAGAATGAATGAATGACAAACAATTACAACAGTAATGAGAGAAAACTACAATAATCTGGAAATTTACTGTACTGCTTCTTTTTAAGCAAGCAAAAGATATGATACATTCTCCATTTGTACTGATAGTTTGTTGTTGTTTTGGGTTTTTGCTTGTCTTTCTTATTAAAGCTTTTTATTTTCAAAACATATGCATGGATAATTTTTCAGCATTGACCCTTGCAAAACCCTCTATTCCAACTTTTCCCCTCCTTCTCCCCACCCCCTCCCCTTGATGGCAGGTAGACCCATACATGTTAAATGTTAAAGTATATGTTATATACAGTATGTTTACATATCCATACAGTTATTTTGCTGCACAAGAAAAATTGGACTAAGACCTAAGGTAAATATATTGAGGAAATAAAAAATGCAAGGGGACAAAAACAGAAGGAGTGGAAATGCTATGTTATGATCCACACTCATTTCCTAGTTCTTTCACTGGGTGTAGCTGGTTCTTTTCATTATTGAACAAATGGAACTGATTTGGTTCATCTCATTGTTGAAGAGAGCCATCTCCATCAGAATTGATCATCATATAGTATTGTTGAAATATATAATGACCTCCTGCTCCTGCTCATTTCACTCAGCATCAGTTCATGTAAGTCTCCCCAGGCCTTTCTGAAATCATGCACGGATAATTTTTCAACAATGACCTTTGTATAGCCTTGTGTTCCAAAATTTCCCATCCTTCTCCCCACTCCCTCCCCTAGATGGCAAGCAATACAATATATGTTATATATGTTAAAATATGTTAAATCCAATATATGTAAATATATTTATGCAATTATCTTAGTGCATAAGAAAAATCAGTTCAAAATGAGTAAGAAAACAAACTGTAAGTGAACAACAACAAAAAGTGAAAATGCTATGTTGTGAATCACATTCAGTTCCTACAATCCTCTCTCTGGGTGTATATGGCTTTCTTCATCACAAGGTCATTGAAACTGGCCTCGATCATCTCATTGTTGAAGAGAGCCATGTCATAATTGATCATCATGTAGTATTGTTGTTGAAGTGTATAATGATCTCCAGGTTCTGCATTTCACTCAGCATCAGTTCATGTAGGTCTCTCCAGGCCTCTTTAAAAATCATCCTGCTGGTCATTTCTTACAGAACAATAGTATTCCATAGCATTCATATACAATAAGTTATTCAGCAATTCTCCAATTGATGGGCATCCACTCACTTTCCACTTTCTTTCCGTTACAAAAAGGCTGTCACAAACACTTTTGCCTCCTTTCCCTCCTTTAAGATCTCTTTGGGGTATAAGTCCAGTAGTAACACTGCTGGATCAAATAGTATACAATTTGATAATTTTTTTTTTTTCTTGAGGCTAGGGTTAAGTGACTTGCCCAGGATCACACAGCTAGGAAGTGTTAAGTGTCTGAGACAAGATTTGAACTCTGGTCCTCCTGAATTCAAGGCTGGTGCTCTATCCACTGCGCCACCTAGCTGCCCCCAATTTGATAATTTTTTGAGCATAAATTGTCTCCAGAATGGTTGGATCCATTCACAATTCCACCAACAATGTATTAGTGTCCTAGTTTTCCCACATCTCCTCCAACATTTGTCATTATCTTTTCCTGTCAACTTAGCCAATCTGACAGGTGTGTAGTGATATCTCACAGCTGTCTTAATTTGCATTTCTCTGATCAATAGTGATTTAGAGCACTTTTTCATATGACTAGAAATGGTTTCAATTTCTTCATCTGAAAATTATCTGTTCATATTCTTTGACCATTAATTGATTGGAGAATAGCTTGAATTCTTATAAATTTGAGTCAATTGTCTATAAATTTTAGAAATTAGGCCTTTATCAGAATCCTTAAATGTAAAAAAATGTTTTCCCAATTTATTGCTTCCCTTCTAATCTTGTCTGCATTAATTTTGTTTGGTAGTGATAGTTTCAATCTTGAAAAGGAGGAGGAAGTAACAGTAGGAATTTTTATCCTGGACCTGATTCTGACCATTAAAGAGAAATTGGTTGTTGAAATACAAATGATCTTTGGGGAGAAATGATCATTTCATCTTACAATCAACGAGACAGAATATAAAAAGAATAGAGTATTCTGAAATGCAACCCAGATTCAACAAAAGTGAATTTTAAGAATTCAGAAGAGAGCATAAGACAGAATTCATGGCCCAAAATGATCTTTGAGAAGTAAGTCTAAGGATTGGGAGTTCTTGAGAAATAAAATATGAAAACAATTTAGTGAAGAAGAAAAAAGAAAAATATCTTAAGAGAACAATGTGATACACAAAAACTTTTCAATTAACTTAGATTTTAATTAGACCCAGAAAAGAACTGGAAAAAAGTATAGTTAATAGAAGATAAAAACACAGAAGTTGTCCAATCCTAGAATAACAATATCAAGAATGTTGAATCTTAGAATGAATTGAGACTGTCACTGATAAAGTATGTCAACAACAACTAAAGGAGATATTTTTTTAAATTATATTTTGATTAAGGATTGAATCAAATTAATAATAATAGTGATAATATATATGTGTATATATATGTATATATACTTTAATATTTGCAGGGTAGGGTTATAGACAGAAACTTTAATTTTTTAAATTTTCAATCATATTTTATTTTCCAAATACATGTAAAGATAGTTTTCAACAGTTGTTTTTATAAGGCTATGTGTTCCAAAAATTTTCTCTCTCCTTCCTTTATTACTCCCTTCCCTAAGGCAGAAAGCAATCTGATATAGATTAAATATATGTGATTATTTTAAACATATTTCCATATTTGTCAGGTTATGCAACAAAGTTCACACCAAAATGGAAAAAGAAAACACATAAACAAACAAAAAATGAAAATATCATGCAAACAGAGGTGAAAATAGTATGCCTGGATCCACATTCATTCTCCATAGTTGTCTCTCTGGATGTGAATAGCATTTTCCATCCCAATTCTATTGCAATTGTCTTGAACCATCATGTTGCTGAGAAGAGCTGAATCCATCACAATTGATCATAACACTATCTTACTGGTACTATGTACAATAGTTTCCTGCTTCTACTCACTTCATTCAGCATCAGCTCATGTAGGTCTTCAGGTTTTTCTGAAATCAGCCAGTTCCTCATTTCTTTAAAAATAATAATATTTTATTACATTCATATACAATAATTTATTTAGCCATTTTCCAACTGACAGGCATCTACTTAATTTCCAATCCTTGCAACTACAAAAAAAAGTTGCTATAAACATTTCTTCACATATGGGTCCTTTGCACTTTTTTATGATCTCTTTGGGATATTGAACCAATAGTGAAACTGAAGGATCAAAGGCTATGCACAGCATTTTATAAAGTTTCTCATACTCCCCACACAGACTAGATAGAGTGATGAGGGCTAGGTGGTAGTATATTTAGATGGAATTGCAATTGGCTGAAAGACTTCACCTCCAAATTGCTCATTATTGTTGAACATCTCTTCAGAAATACCTCTTTACATAAGTATTTTTTTTCTTGAATCTGTAGTTTTGAAATTCTTTTTCAGTTGCTTAGACAAGGCACAAGTGGCATTTCTTATCAAATTTGTAGATGATATGAAACAAACAAACAAAAAGGCTTGATGGCAAAGTATATCTGAAAAGGTGTCAACCTACAAAATGCAATCTATCTTATTTTTGCAAGATAACTGAGATTAAGTGATTTGCTTAGGTTCACATATCTATTAAGTGTTAAGTATCTGAAGTCAGATTTGAATTCAAGTCTTCCTGACTCTAGGGCTGGTGCTTTATCCCTGGAATCATCCGGAAGCTCCTATATGCAATCAATTTTGAAGATTCTATTCCCTCAACATCTCTTTCACCTGCCCCTTTGTTTTCCTTGATGTAAGTACCTCTCTGGTTCAAGCCTTCATCACTTTTCTCTTCGACTTTTGTGACATGATCTAATTGTACTACTGGTTTCTAGTCTTTCATCATCTTCAATGCATCTTTTATATAGCTGCCAAAATAATCTTTTCAAGGCATAAGTTTGATTGTTCACTGCCCTTTTCAAAAGTGTTAAGTGTTAACCTCTAAGTTAATACATCACATCTTTCTGTTTAACATTGATTTATCTTCACAATCTGGCTCTAACTTACCTTTCCAGAATTATTTTATTAGTCTCTATTATAAATTCTGCATTCAATCTTAGTTGGAATTTGTTCTGCAACAAATTCAGCAATCCATCTCTTGATCCCCTGGCTTCACAAGCTCTGCCTGTGACATACTGTATTGTATTAAGTGAGTCCCTGAACATCTCAATGCTCTTAGAAATTTCCTCTGACTTCAATTTACTAAACAGGTATACACCTACACTAGTAGAGGTTTTTTTTTTCTGTGAATTTTTTTTTTATTTAAATTTTTAAAAATTTTATAATTATACTTTTTTATGACAGTATATATGCATGAGTAATTTTTAAAAATTTTTTTCTGTGAATTGCTATGCAAATGAAATCACAAGTCAGTCAGAGGAAAAAAAAAAGAATAGTTCAACCATGGATTCTATACCATTAGATTCATATACTACAAGTTATTCAGCTATTACATAATCAATGAACTCTCACAAAAAGTGCTACTATTTATGTGATATATAGGACTCTTTGTCTATGTCTTTGACATTCCTACCGTGCATATCTTAAATTGTCAGTTTAGTGGATCAAAGATTACATAATTTGCCTAAAATTCACTACTTTCTCACCCTGGCCTTTTAAAATTCTTCATTTTTTTCAAGGCTCAGTTTATATGATATCATCTATAAGACACCTTTTCTGATATGCCTACATTTAGTGAGTTGTCCTTTCTCATTCCCAATACTTTTTAATTTACATGTTTTTTTTCCCTTCTTCCAATAGAATATATATATTCTTTGAGAGCAGGGACTAATTTTCATTTTGTCTTAGGTTCTAAGTAAGTGCTTAATAAAAACTCATTGGATTGGATCTCAGGCTAAAACAATGGGCCAAGACTAATAAAATTAATAGAGATAGAAGTAAATTCCTATAATTGGACTTTGAACAAATTAACTATAGTACTACAAAATATTTAAGATGTGAAAGCCTTTATGAAAAATACAAACATTTTAATAGATTTCAAGTTCAAGATGTTTTAGTCATGGGACATAAATATATCACTATAAATAATATGATCTTATGTTAATTAAGAAAGGCATACTATCCAGTATAATATAGATCATAGTAATACTGCCTTCCTAAGATCACATCTGTGGTAGTTTGATTAGCTTTTAAAACCTAATTTTAAGGATATTTACATGCTAGAGAAAGCAAACGTATCAGAAGGTCATCATGATGATTACTGGACTCATCCCATATTGTTATTATTGTTTGTCCTTTTTTCTTAAAAAGGACCAATGACATATGATGATCATTTGAAGAAAAATCAAGGAAATGTAGTATTGTATAAATCATTCTAAAATTTAAACAGAAGATCTACCATTGATTCTTAACTCAGATAATTATTCCTGGAACAGTTACTCCATATCTTCAGACTTCAATTTCTTCATCTATAAAAAATGAGGTGTTTGGACTAAATTGCCTCTTTCTTTCCAAATTTCTAAGTCAATTTTCCTGGGATCTATAGATATTGAATGTGGGAGTGAAATAACTCAGAGGAGGATATGTCTTTATGCATTGAAAATGTCACTATATGTAGGATATTTTAACTTTTTCCTTTTGGCCACAGAAAGTGGAAGTTGGAAAATGGAGAAAGGTGTATTTAGTCTTCATTTAAGGAAAACTACTAATGATTAATTGTCCAAAAGAGAAATGAACTTCCTCATAAAATCATGGGTAGGAAAAATGAAAGGATGATCCCAAATCATGTGTGGATATATGACTTGGACAAGATGGTTTTCAGCTCTGATATTTGTTTATTCATATTAATTGATTTAAAGTCTCTGCATATTGGTCATTTGATGAGTATTTGTCATAGCAAATAATTTTAAATTGTTCTCAGGAAATGGGTCTACATAGAGTTGTCTGATTATGGGAGACTTTGTAGAGGTTGCTAAAACGGACAAGGATTATGACTGAGTTCTGTTGAGAGTGTGTATATTCCTTTATTAACTTCAAATGATATTTTAGACAAAATAAAACTTTCTTTCACATGACAGCTATAGCATTCTCTTAACTGTGGACTCTGAGTTGTTGTAGCTATCTTAGTAAACTTTCATCTGAGAGCCATTATCTATTTTCCCTAAGCTAAAAGTGAACTAGTTATTATAATTGGATATGGTTAATGAAATCTCCAGTCCTACCCTGCCCTCTGAGAGGAATGGGAAAGTGAGAGAAGACAAACTCTGGGTAAGATTCAGCTCCTTCCCTTCTAATAGGAAGAAGGTAGCAAAATAATTGGGTATCTTTTATGATTCTACTCATTGGTGCTGATTTTACCTTAGCACATTATTTAAATATGCTATTTTTTATTTATTATTTTACATTAACAAAGATCTCCTTAAATTTTACTTCAATTTCAAGGGTGCTGACAAAAAACAAAAAAGCAAATTTCACAGTTGGACATAGTTATAGGCATCAGTACAATTACTGGGTTGAATGACTGTAGTTAGATTGTAAATATGTTCTAGAATGTCAAGAATTACTTTGCTATCAAACTGTGCATACTCTTTGACCCAGCATTGCTGCTATTGGGATTATATCCCAAAGAATTACTAAAGAAGGGAAAGGGACCTGTATGTGCCAAAATGTTTGTGGCAGCTCTTTTTGATGTAGCTAGAAACTGGAAGTTGAATGGATGCCCATCAATTGGAGAATGGTTGGGTAAATTATGGTATATGAAGGTTATGGAATACTATTGCTCTGTAAGAAATGACCAGCAGGAGGAATACAGAGAGGCTTGAAGAGACATACATCAACTGATGCTGAGTGAAATGAATAGAACCAGAAGATCGCTGTACACCTCAGTGCTGTATGAGGATGTGTTCTGATGGAAGTGGATATCTTCAACATAGAGAGGATCCAACTCACTTCCAGTTGATCAATGATGGACAGAAATAACTGCGCCCAGAGAGGGAACACTGGGAAGTGAATGTAAATTGTTAGCACTACTGTCTATCTACCCAGGTTACTTGTACCTTCGGAGTCTAGTACTTGATGTGCAATAAGAAAATGGTATTTGCACACATATATTGTATCTAGGTTTTATTGTAACTCATGTAGAATGTATGGGATTGCCTGTCATCGGGGGGAGGGAGTGGAGGGAGGGGGGGGGATAATTTGGAGGGATTAATACAAGGGATAATGTTGTGGAGAAAAATTGTTCATGCATATATACTGTGAAAAAAATTCTAAATTAAAAAAAAATCTAAAAAAAAAGAATTATTTACTTGCCAGTCTTCTCCACTAATCATTCAAATGTTCTTATCTTTTACATTATTCCTACCTGGAACATTACTGCTTTACTCATGTTAACAAGATATTTAAACATTAAAACGCTAGAAAAATTGGGTAGGAAAGCATATTTAAAGACTGCTAGGACTACTAAGTAAGAACCAATAAAAATGGCTGCTTTGGGGTCTTCTGCCAATGTTTATTTACTGTAGGTAAATTTAACTTGTAGAGGAAATTTAGGGTCTGACAACTCAAAACAATGGATTAATACAACCTATTTTTGCCATTAATATAAGCACCAGCATTGCTTGGTTCCTGGCTAGTTTTTCATAGACACGAAAATTGTCATACTTTACAAGTCAACTGCTTGACTTTAGATGGTGCCCAGCTACAGAGTTATTTGTCAAGCTTTGCAGATCCCCAAATTCATTACGTCAATCTGTCTGCCTGACTATCTATCTGTCTCTAGTTTATGGCCTAATCCCAGAATCTGTACTCTTAATAAGTTGCCTTGGAAGAAAAAAGCCTCTGAATTTTTTTAGGTTACTTTCTCACTCAAACCTATATTTTAAATGTCCTAGTGAAGTGATCTTACCCTGAAAAGTGGAAAAATCAGGCTCAATATAATGTTTAAAATAGATTACAATATGGATTAACATTGGGTTCATTTGGAAAAATTCATCTGTAAATGCTTTGCCAAAAAAAAAAAAAAAGACTGACCCTTTGATACAGATAATCTAGAAAAATAGGACAATTAGAAGCATATAAGTTATGCTTCTAATATACATATTATATAATATATAACATACATATATATAATATAATATATAATATACATATATACAATAATATACTTATAAGTAGTACTACAACTGTACTATTATTGAAGCTACAAAGTATAATATAAAACAAACACAAGTTAATATTGATATTAACTCACCAGAGGTTAATTTGATGTCTACAAACTAAAGAATTAAAACAAACAAAAACTTAAGCCATCCTAAGTAACTTTACCTAGATCAGAGTCCTCTGGGAGTTTGATGTCTTTAATTTGGGATATACTTTCAAACACAGGATTTGAAATCACTTTTAAAACTTGTCCCATAGCTCTTGGCAGCTGTTACTTTATGAAGGAATAAATTCATGCTCAAATCTTAGTAATCCTAGATTTCCATTACATAACTTTAGTGAAAATCAAGTGTGTAAAGTATTAACACTAGCTTAACATACTTAAAATACCAATTGATACTAGTACATTAAGTTCACATGGACACAATATACAATGAAAGATTAACTCAGAATTGTAATGGGTGGACATAATACATTTGATATATACTCATATATAATACAGTTCAGAATTGAATTATAACTTTTATAGTGGACAAAAGAAAAATAGCAAATTGCTGTTAGCAATAACAATTTAGCAATTAGCAATAGCAAAAATACCTAAGCAAGTAATCAACATGTGCAAATCTTATAGTCAGATATTCAGTTGTTAAATAAATTGAAAATTATTTTATACTTAAGACTACTTTTAAGTTTAGATTGCTCACTTAAATTCAAATTTCATTCATATTCTCCAAGCAATCATGACCATAATTCTATCATATTTTTACCAATGAAGGATTCTTATCAATGGGAAATTCATAGTTATTATTTATTTGGGATAAAATTATTTCCTAATATACTCTTAAAAAGTCAAAAGGCTTTATAGCTAATTTGGCTTTCAATTTTTAATAAACTAGAAGGGGAAAACTGTTGAAATTGAAGACATTTTCTCTTAGTATTTATGAAACCCACTCTCAACTCAAACACATTAAATGTCTCTAAGAGCAGCAGAGCTGATATTTTATCTTAATATAACTAAGAAGCACATTGACATCTAGAAACAACAAAATTTGATCACTAACACTTATTCATTATTGAAAGCACAATATTCTTATTAATTTCCATTAGAGAATGTTTGAGGGTATAGGGTTGGCATTGGCGGCTGAATTAATTGATTGATATAGCAGACAAACCTATTTTTGTTAATTTTCCATATTGTTGTATCATAAAAAACATTATATCTTGGAATCTGATAGTACAAAGCCCTAATGCCAAAGGAGATAAGCCTAGATAAGTCACAATTTAACTCATTTACATTGTTTTTAATGCTTTGGAACTGGTCCAAATACTTTAATAATTTTAATGAATCTTTACTATATGACTAATAGGAAAGCACTTCTGCGATGAGAGAAGAGACCCTCTCTCTGTATCTCTCTTTCTCTGACCCTATGTCTGTCTCTATCTATCTCTACTTCTCTCTCTCTCTCTCTCTCTCTCTCTCTCTCTCTCTCTCTCTCTCTCTCTCAGACACACATACATATATCCTTTTTTAAATGTACACAATATATAATTAAATATTTTAAGAAATTTTGATTTATATATATAGTATCCTTCATTGTGACTTCATTGTGGATGTCAGAGTTTTCTGGGAGTATGGTGCCTCTCTAGTTTGGGACATACTCAGATGAAATTAGCATTTACATAAGTTATAAACCGCAAAGACATTTTTGATGTGTTATATGATGCCAGTCATTTAGGAATGAATGTTTCTAAAGTTTTAATTGAACAAAAATGCATCTTATTAAAACTAAGTTTAAAAATGGCTTTAAAAAAAATCTTTAGGACTACAAATTACAAAGGAAGCAGAAGTAGAAAACTATAAGATAGATATCTATATATGAAAAAAATATACCCTCTACTCACAAGTCTATCAGTTATAATTTTCTTCATTATAAAGCTATTATAATTTCAAATTATATTATAATTAATTTATTCAAGGAGTACTTTTAATTTTAAATACTACATTCTCAGATCTTAATAACAAAGGGCATATTTCGCTGATTTCCTGGTGATACCATTTCCGCCTTTAGTAATAAGTTAAAATAGTCTTTTAAAATATTGGTTCTCTACCCTAAAATTTAGCTGTCAAAAATGAGGCTGTCAAAAATCACCTACTCATTTTCTAGTGGCTATACTATTTATGTAGACAAATTATTAGCAAAAATAAATTAAAATAAAAAGGTAAGCCACTAGAATAAGAGGATTGGGAGCTGGAAAGGAAACTTTTTTGGCTTATGGCAATAAGAAAATGACAATATTAAGCAGATGTTTAAGTTATCCCTATGTATGCTAAAGAATGAAGACAATCCAATGTAGCCAAGTGGTATCACAATATTAAATTTCAATACAATGAACAATTGCAAACAAATAGCAATGACTCTAAGCCAATAGGACAGAGCTAATTGTTGTGCCTGGAGTGCCTAAAACACTTTTTGTACTCTATAACACTTTGGTCACTTAAAATATTTAACAATTTGACTGGGATTAGGATATTTGTCATTTGCTTCTGATGAGGAGTAAATTGGGGCTCTAAACCAAGATGGATCAGCTCTTCTCCTCCTGGGTCTGATTAACCTCTCTCCTTCCCTAAAGTAACCAAGGGCTGGTTCCATAGGGAATGAATTCGCTACTCAATGCTGTATCAAGACAAAGTCTTTATTGATAGTAAAGGGATAGACAGGCATTTGGCCTCCAGGAAGACCAAACTGTCTGGCAAAGGGACGCCAAATGACAGTCACAAGGCTGGTGTAGACCCAGTACGAGGATTCCATTTTTTAGAACTTCCTTTTATACATAACCAGGGTCATCAAAATAACGTTGGTGTGGAGATGTTATCCAAGAGGTTCCTGGAGAGATTTGTAAATAAGACAGGATTACTCTTAATCATTTGTATCTCAAATTATCTCTTTACCCCTCCTCAGACAAGAATTTCCTGTTAATTATTTTTATCTTGAACTATTTCTTTTTTAGACCTTATCACTTCCATGCACTTCCTTTAATGATTGTTAACCTATGCCTTTAAGATTCTTTAGAGGGGAAGGTACTGTGAATGACAAGGGCATTTTAATAATGTTTTCTAAGAAGACCTAGAGATGATGGCATAACAAATACTCACATATTTTAAAAATTAAAACACAGAATGGAGAAAAGTATGTAATGGAGAGATCTTAATTTTCTTCTCACTACCTGTACTCCCCTCCGTTTTCTGAATTGCTTCCCACCAATTCCTTCACTTATAAGTGAAAAATCAGGGAGCAAAGGAGAAATCTATTTGTAGAATACTTGGAAATCATTTGCTTTTAATAATGCCAAAAAAAGGTGTTAACAGAAATACTTTTTAGTAATATCAACAAAAACATGAGCTAATTGCTTTAGGATGAATGTTCAGAAATTAACCCCTGATTATCATCTGATGAATGAGGCTCTGAACAGCATTTAATGATGACTTTTCATTTCATATTAAATTATTACAGAAGTCATTTACCTTTTGATTTTGCATATTTGTATAGTTTAATTTGCAAACAATACTTCCATAACAAATTGTTTTTAACTAAATCATGTCATAAACTGTTTATGGAAGATTCTGGACAAAATGAACTGTTCATTGTGGAAGGCCTTAAATTACATTATTACAGTAGAAAATAAAGAAAGTAGAAGAAAACTGAAAAGACTAATGCAACATTAATTCAGATCTATAGCTTTTGTAGCTACTTAAACCATGATTTTAAAAATTAAACCCAACATTTATCAGTAACCATAGAAAATAGGTAAAATTCATTTGCCATGGAAGCTCTTATATCATGCTTGATACAGGGAGGTAGGAAGATGTAAAAACCAGGACACATGGGACATGACATTTTATCTACAATTCCTGTTTGCTTTACTGAGCTTGCAGTTTTGATAATTCATCTCCTGCTTTAGACTCAGATTCTTCTGCATTCTTGAGGCACTCTATTTTTTTTTTTTATTTGCTCAAAAGTCACTTTTCCCCTTTGCAACATGTGCATCTTTATATCACTTCAAAATGGCCTATTCACTTAGGACTTCAGCTTTATAAAAAAGCACCACAATTTTCTGGAAAGCTTTCATGAAGTGAATATTATCATAATAGTTCTCCTGAATCTTCATTAACAGTCAGCACAGACTGATCTTGAGGAGTAAAGGCATGCTGCTATAGGGCTATATTGCTTCAAATGCTTGATGAGTTGCTCTGCTAGCAAACTCTTCCTTTTGGTTCCTTTCCACAATGCTCATTACACTTGATTGATTAGACTATGCCTCCTAACAATCTGTTCTGGGATATTGTTTCTTTCTTTCTTTCTTCCTTCCTTCCTTTCTTTCTTCCTTCCTTCCTTCCTTCCTTCCTTCCTTCCTTCCTTCCTTTCTTTCTTTCTTTCTTTCTTTCTTTCTTTCTTTCTTTCTTTCTTTCTTTCTTTCTTTCTTTCTTTCTTTCTTTCTTTCTTTCTTTCTTTCTTTCTTTCTTTCTTTGTTTCATTTCCTCCTTGATACTTTATCCTTAAATAGATCACCACATGGCATTTGTTCTTGAAGTTCTTTCTGTAGTTCTTTGCAAAGCTCCTATGGTTTGCTAGTTCCAAACATACCCAGAAAGTTTTTACATCTGCTTTGGTAAAATATTTTGTGAAGAGCTCAACACTTTGTTGGCAGGAAAATGTTCCATTGGTCAGTTATCCACACTGACTTTTCAAAGAGTAGTAGCTACTGCATTTTTTTTTCATTTATTTGTGATTTAAACAGCTTTACCACAAAAGTCACTGAAACAAATGCCTTCCTTAACCAAATTCTCAATATAAAAGCTGTTAAAATAGATGCATTAAGAATGACATTGGCTAAAAGAACCCCGGTAAACATGATCACTCTGTCCTTTTCAGACTATGAAAATTTTGTAGTTTTAAAAAGTCAACCAAATCTATAGTAGAGAGAAAAGGGCCAGAAACCCCTGACATTAGGGTAACTGCAGCAAAGGCTCTTTTGTGACTGTAAATAATGTGAAGAAAAGCCTAAAAGTCATTTAAAGGAATGAACTTTGGTCTAGCACAATGGCAAGCCTGGCAAATAGTTCGTATAGTAATGGAATTAATTGTTCCCAAATTAATTGTTTGCTAGAATTCACTGGTAAATTTATCTGGCTCTGAGAATGGAAGCTCATTGATGGCTTATTCAATTTCTTTTTCTAAAATGGGATTATTTAAGGGTTTGTTGTTGTTGTTGTTAAACTGGCAATTTTTATTTTTATAAATATTCACCTATTTTATTTAGATTGTTAAATTTCTTGGCATACATTTGGACAAAATAGCTCCTAATTGTTCCTTTAATTTCCTCTTTTTTGATAGTTTATTTACTTTTTCATTTTTTACACTGGTAATTTGTTTTTTTTTCTTTCTTTAAAAAGCCAAATTAACCAAATACTTCATCTTTTTTATTGACTTTTTATGTTTTTTTTTTTCTTTTTTCTAAATAGTACTAACCCTTAGTGGGTTTTTTTTTTTTTTTTTTTGCTGAATAGTTTTCTTACTTTCAATTTTATTAATCTCTTTTCTGATTTGCAGGATTTACAGTTTAAAGGTTAAGTGGAGATTTTTAATTTATTCTTTTTCCACTTTTAGTTGCATGCCCAATTCAGTGATGTGTCCTTCTTCTGTTTTACTGATGAAATGATAGATATAAAATTTCCCTTAGGTACTGCTTTAATTGCCTCCAGTAAATTTTGGTATGGTATCTCATTATTTCATTCTCTGTGATTGAATATTGATTTTTTCTATGATTTAAAAAATTCTCAGTAATAAAAATAATTTTTTCCAACTAGATGTAAAAATTGTTTTCAGCATTTATTTTTGTAAGATTTTATGTTCCAACTTTTTCTCCCTCCTTTTCTTCCTTTCCCCTTCCCCAAGATAGCAAACAATCTGTTATAGGTTAAATATGTGTGCAATTGTTTTAAAAATAATTTTGTATTTGTCATATTATGCAAAAAAATCACATTAAAAGGAAAAATATATAAGCTACATTATATATAATATAATATATAATATTATATATGTGCATATATATTATTATATATAATATTTAATATATAATAATATAATATATATATATAACATAACATATATATTATATATATATATATCACATTTGATTGTCACATAATCTTGCTTTTACTGTGTACAATGTTCTCCTTGTTCTGCTCACTTTACTCATTATCAATTAATGTAAGTCTTTCCAGACTTTTCTGAAAGCAGCCTGCTCATCATTTCTTGTAGAGTAATAATACTCCATTACATTCCTATAATATAACTTATTCAGCCATTCTCCAACTGATGGATATCCATTCAGTTTCCAGTTCCTTGCCCCTATAGAAAGGACTGCTATAAAAATTTTTGCATTTATGTGGATCCTTTCCTCTTTTTTTTTATAATTGCTTTGAGATACAGGTCCAGTAAAGACATTGCTGGGTCAAAGAATATGCATAGTTTGGTAGCTTTTTGGCATAGTTCCATATTACTTTCCAGAATGGTTGAATCAATTCACAACTCTACCAACAATGTATTAGTGTCCCTGTTCTCCCATATCTCATCCCAGCATTCATCATTTTTGTTTCCTGTCATCTCAGCCAATGTGTAGTGTAGTGTAGGATAGTGTAGGATAGTATAGTGTAGTGTAGTGTAGTGGTAATACCCACTCCTGTTTCTTAGCCAATACCATTTGGTTTTGATGGCTATTACTTTATGATATAGTTTTAGGTCTGACATAGCTGGATTTGCATTTTTTCCCTGTTAATGCCCTTGACAGTTTTTTTGCTTTTTATTCTTCCTGATAAATTTAATTATTATTTTTCTAGTTACATAAAGTAATTTTTTGGCAATTTGAATAATGTGGATTAATTTATGTAGAATTGTCATTTTTATTATATTAGCTCTGCCTACCTATGAGCACTTGATATTCTTCCACTTGTTTAGTTATAACTTTATTTGTATGAAAAATATTTTGTAATTGTATTCATGCAGTTCTTGGCTTTATCTCTGCAGGTTGATTCCTAGATATTTTATATTGTTCACAGTTATTTTAAGTGGAATTTCTCTTTCTATCTTTTGCTGCTGGGCTTTGTTGGTGACATATAAAAATGACAATGATTTATGTGAGTATGTTTTATATCTTGAAACTTCACTAAACATGTTAATTCTGTAACTCTTGAGAACTGTATATGTTACTGGAGCAGACAGAGGATGCCATCACATAGAAAGAGGGTGGTATTGTGAATGGACTCTGATGTGATAATATCAAAGAAAAAGGCATAAAGGGGTGGAATAAGGTCTGTACTGGAAGAAGAAGAAAGGGGAGGTATAAAGGGATGTATTAGATCACAAGAAGTGGCACAAAAGACTTAGTACAATCAAGGAAAAGAAAGGAGGGGAATGAGCATGGTCTCAAGCTTGATTCCATAGGCTTTGGATCAAAGAGGAAATAACTTTATAATTTAGTTGGGTATAGAAATTTATCTAACCCTATAAGACATAGTAGGAGAAAGAGGAAAGAAAAGGAAGGAGCAGGATAGAAGGGAGGGCAGAAACACTAGGGAAAATGTACAAAAAGAGGGGAAGGGGTGATAGAAGATAGGAGTAGGGTGGGTTTAAAAAGCACTATTAAGGATAGGATAGAAATACAGAACAAAAGCATATACAGTGAAGAAAATAGCATGGAAGGGAATACAGAGCTGATAATTAAAACTGTGAATGGGAATGGGATGAACTCTTTCCCATAAAACAGAAGCAAATAGCAGAATGGATCAAAAAACAGAATCCTACAGTATGTTGTTTACAAGAAACATATTTGACACAGAGAGAAGCATACAGAGTAAAGATAAAATGTTGGAACATAATTTATTATATTTCAGCTGAAGTAAAAAAAAAACACAAGGGTGACAATTCTGATCACAGATAAAGCAAAAGTAAAAATAGATATTATTAAAAGAGTGAGGAAGGAAAATACATCTTGATAAAGGATACCATAAATAATGAAGTGTAATGATACTAAATGTGTATGGACTAAGTGGTAGAACAGCCAAATTCCTAGAAAAGATTTTGAGCCAGTTACAGGAAGAAATAAACAGCAAAAGTATACATACTAGTGGGGGACCTCAACTGTCCCCTCTCAGAATCAGATAAATCTAAGCACAAAATAAACTGGAAAGAAGATAGAGATTGATAGAATTCTAGAAAACCTAGATATGATAGACCAATGGAGAAAATTGAACAGGGACTGAAAGGTATACATCTTTTTCTTGGCAGTATATGGCACTTTCACAAAAATTGACCATTTAATAGGGCATTAAAAACCTCAACCAACTGCAGAAAGGCAGAACTTGTAAATGTTTCTTTTTAGACCACAACACAATAAAAATCATGTTCAATAAGGGGTCAGGGAAAGATAGATTAAAAAACAATAGAAAATTAAATATTTTAATTCTTGAAAATGAGTTGGTCAAACAACAAATTACAGAAACAATCCATAATTTCATCCAAGAGAATGACAACAATGAGACAATATATCAATCCTATGGGATGCAGCCAAAGCATTTTTAGGGAAAGTTTTATATCTCTAAAGAGCTATATGAATAAAAAAAGAGAAAGAGAAGCTCAATAAATTGGGCATGCAACTAAAAAACAATATAAAGAACAAATTACCCCGCAATTAAATACCAAATTAGAAATTCTGAATCTCAAAGGAGAGATTAAAAAAAAAACTATTGAACTAATTAATAAAACTAAAAGTTGGTTTTATGGGAAAAAACAACAAAATAGATAAATCTTTGGTTAATTTGTTTAGAAAAAGGAAAAAAACCCAAAGCATCAAAAATGAAAAGCTTGAATTTACCACCAATGAAAAAGAAACAAAGCAATAAGTAGGAGCTATTTTGCCCAACTATATGGCAACAAATCCAATATTCTAACTGAAATGGATGATATTTACAAAAATATAAATTGCAAATATTAACAGAAGAAGAAATTACTTAAATAGTTCCATTTTCTAAATTGAAATTGAACAAGCCATTAAGGAATTTCCTTAGAAAAAAATCTCCATATCCAAATGGATTTACAAGTGAATTCTACCAAACATTTAAAGAACAATTCATTTAAATACTATATAAACAATTTGGAAAAAATATATAAAGAATAAATTCTGCCAAATTCCTTCCATGATACAAATATGGTAGTGATACCTAAACCAGGAAAAGCCAAAACAGAGAAAGAAAATTACAGACAAATAAATAAACAAACAAATACATTTAGACTTTTTAATTGTTTCTAGTAGGTTTTTAGTGGATTCTCAAGATTTCTCTAAATATATCATCATATTATTTGCAAAGAGCAATATATTATGTTTCAGCCTCTTACCTTTACTCTGTGTGTGTCTCTGTTCAAATGTGTTTCTTATAAATACTGTATTCTAGTTTTCTGGTTTTTAATTCACTCTGTTACCTACTTTTTTATAAGAGTTCACCCTATTCATATTCACATTCATCTTTACTAATTGTGTTTTTTTCCATCCTATTTTCCCCTTGTTTATACTTTTCTCTCCTTTTTTTTCACCATCTTTTCTTACTAGTGTTTTGCTTCTGACCAACACCTCCCTCGATCAATATTCCCTCCCCTCAGCCCCTTCTTTCTTTGTCCTCCTCCTCTCCTAGTTTCCTATAAGACAGATTTCCATTTCTATATTATTTCCTTTTTTTTTTTTTTTTACCAAATTTGATAAGCAAGGTTTGAATGGTGCTCATCTCCCCCTCCCCCATCCTTTCCTTCCACTGTAATTGGTCTTTTATGCCTCTTCATATCATTTTATTTGCCCCATTCTGCCTCTCCCTTCTTTCTTCTCCCTATGAAATTCTCTTTCTTAAATTTTAATTTTTTATATCATCTCATCAAAGTCAACTTATACCTGCACCTCCTGTCTATGTATACTCATTCTAAAAGTCCTAATAGAGATGCAGTTTTTAAGGCTCATAATTATCATCTTCTCACCTAGGGATGCAAATAGTTCAATCTTATTGAATCACAAGTTTTTTTATTTCATGTTTACCTTTTTATGCTTCTTTTGAGTCTTGTTTTTAAAATGGAATTTTCTGTTCAACTCTGGTCTTTGTATCAGTCCTGTTTGAAAGTTCTCTTTTTCATTGACTATCTTCTACTTCACCCAAAAAAAGGAAGAAAAATATATTGCTCAATTTTGGTGGGTAATTGATTTTTTGGTTAAAATCCAAGCTCCTTTGCCTTCTCAAATACCATATTACAAGCCTTCTGGCCTTTAAATTGTCTTATTTATTTATTTATCTATCTATTTATTTACTTACTTACTTATCTATCTACTTATTGATTTATTGATTGATTGATTGATTGATTGATTTATTACAAAGAGTATATCAAGCAATATAGTTATAGAATGTTTGGGAAAGAATTGAATAACTTATCAAGTCTAGTTCAATCAGTTGAAGGACCTCCTTGGGGCACTTGGAAACAGTTTCTTTGATAGGACTGATAAATAGCCACTCTATATTTCACTTCCACTGAGCATTTTCAGATCTGAAGCAAGATGGATATTCCGCCTCTTTCTCGCTCTGTCTGTCTCTGTCTGTGTCTGTCTGTGTCTCTCTGTGTTTCTCTGTCTCTGTCTCTCTGTCTCTCTGTCTCTCTGTCTGTCTGTCTCTCTCTCTGTCTCTTTCTCTCTCTCTCTCTCTCTCTCTCTCTCTCTCTCTCTCTCTCTCTCTCTCTCTCTCTCTCTCTCTCTCTCTCTCTTCCCCCCCCTCTTCAGATGACTTTCCCTTTTTATGGTTGCTTTTGCTGATGTATCTCATTAAATAGCTGCTAATTCACTGCTTGGGTAAGGTGAATTTACAAGCCTTCTTAGGTCATGAGACCTCATGGTCAAAGGTCTAATGAGACCTTATCCAAAGGGAAAAACAGACACTTGTTTAGGAAGTTATGGACCCATGGATTATGGCAGTTTTGGTAAAGTACATCCTGAGGAGAATTGCCCCTTTAGAAGTCCTGCATGGAATTCTCATTTAGCAGCCAATTAGACTATCACTAAACAGTATGAGTCCTTGAGGCATCTTGACTGACCAGAAGCAGTCAGAGGATATTTGCACAAGTTATGAAATTGGGATATGTAAAGGAGGGAATTTTTGTTCACTCATTCCAGGAATCAGATCCAACCCAAGCTTGAGTAGAATACATGATAGGAATACATGTTTAAAGAATGTTCCAAGGAGATGAGGGATACATATCTCATACTTCAATTTCCCTATAAAACTACATTTTTCAATCCTTTCATTGTTCTTAGTCCTTATGAATGATCTCTCCTCCTCTTCTACATTCTATTTTTCTTGCTTTGTTTCACTATGGAATACTCTTCTGGCTACTAAATAGTTCCCTGGCACTGTTTTCACAGATTTTTTTTTCTTCTGCATAGTAGTATACCTGGATGGCATTCTGAAACTTTCGAGGAAATTTCACTGCTGTTTGCAGAAATCTTCATCTTTGGGGTCAGCATTTTGGAAAAACAAACCATTGATTCTTTTAGCCCTGCTGATGGGATTGTTTTTGATCTGTATCAAGTGTATTTTGACACAATCCCCTGAGTGATGGTGGTTTTCAATATTCCTTGGCCTTTAATGAAAGGCAAAGGGAGGGACAATATCCTCACTTAATGTTGATTTCTTATATTGATGGTGCATTTCTCCCCATTTGTATTTCAGAAGCTGCCAAGACTGGGCTTAACCCCTTGGCTCCACTCATATACTAGGGAATACTGACCTCTCAGACAAAAGGCCTGCCTGAAAATACATTTCATTGGTATTCACACAATCATTTTATATCATGAATTTGTTAAGTACAACAGCTGTAGAAGGATTTGTGGTTTGAGTGTTGGTTGTTTTTTTTTTTTTTCCCTCCCTTTTGGGATTTTTTTTTGGCTGTAAGGCATCTTAGAGAGTGTTTGCCAATTTTCTGTCTCAAAAAAGGTGTCTTCACATCTTGATTTAGCCCTGAATAATTCAGCAGAATCTCTAATAACAGACTTGCATGTTGCAAGACCCTGAAGGATGTGGTAGCTTTTTAAAGAGCCAGAATGAAATTTAGTACCACTGATAGGAGAACATATATTTGAATTGGATATATTTGCTGATTATCTTCATCTAATAAATAGTCATCACCACAGATAAATACTTCCTACTAAGAAAACCATATTTTAAGCAAAGAGAAGTATGGTGGTATAGTAAGTAGATTTGGACTTGGGCTCAGAGAGATCTGGATTCAAATCCCACTTTTACTAGCTATGTGACTCCAGGTAAGTCACTTAAGCTCTGTATGCCTTATTTTCTTCATTTATAAAATGAAGGAATTGGATTTTGATGTTTTTTAGGGTCCTAGCTCTAACTCTATAATTCTATAATTCACAAGGGCCAATTGTTGTTCACAATCCTAACTTGCCCCTGTCTCTGTGTTCCAGTGTAGGGTAAAAAAAAAAAAAAGAACATAGAGGAGCAGTTAGGTGGCACAGTGGATAGAGCACCAGACCTGAATTCAGAAGGACCTGAGTTCAAATCTGATCTTAGATATTTAACATTTCTTAGTTGTGTGACCCTGGGCAAGTCACTTAACCCCAATTGCCTCAGCCAAAAAAAAAAAAAAAAAAAAAAAAAAAAAAAAAAAGAACAGAGATTTAAAGCTAGAATGAACCTCCGACCAGCCCATTTAAGAGAATCAGAAACAGTGTCAGAGAGATTAAATAATTTGCCCAAAGTCATAAAAGTAGTGACAGAGACAGGATTAGAAAACTGATTTTCTTATTCCAAAGCTTAGAATATAATCTTGAGGGCAAGGACTGTTTCTTTTTGCTTGTATATGTAGACCTAGAACTTAGCATAATGCCTGGCACATAACAAATGCTTTAAAAATGTTTCTTGATCTGCTTCTAATTATGAGAATGCGGTTTTCATGGACTCATTTGAGCCATGAAAATTGCTGGCTCTTAAAAAGAGAACTTACCTTTTAATATCTCTGTAGTATTACCTCCTCAGTATTGGATCTGAGGGCTAACATCTGAGGGCAGATTTGGTTAAGATAGCACCTATCTAGGATACCTGGCAAAGGCATTTCTTGCAGCTCAAGAAACCCCTTAGTAGAACTTTACTTTTTTTCTTGACCTTTAATTATATGAATGTATACCTGTTTTTCTATATAGTTCCAGAATATCTAAGATAATTATCCACTGTGTATCAAGCATTATATTTGTTATTTAACCTTTTATTTTCTTTAGATTCTAAATGTTGGGTCTATTTGATTGTTCTTTCTTTGACTAATTTTTATGTTATTTTTGCATAGTATGCTTTCTCAGACTCTATCTACTCACCTTTTCACTGCCAGAAATACCAATAGGCTACCAATAGGCCAGCATCTGAACCATACTGTTCTGTTCAGGCAGTTGTAAATTTTGCTGTTTCCAGGAAATCTGTGAGAGCCTATCTTCTCCTTCATAAAGTTATAATGGCAATAATCTCACTATCAATTCCAAGATGAATTTTCAAGTTTCCCAATGTAGGAGGCTCTTATAAAACATAAATCCTTAAAACTAACTGGGTAGTCTAGGAAAATTCTAGATTTTTTTTGTATGCTAGATTTATTTTTTTATGTAAAAGCAAGAGAATAGCATCAAAAGGCAACAACTTTATAGTGAAGTCAAATTGTAATCAGTTTTTAGAATTGCTTGGGTTATGGGACTTGTCAGTTACCATGGAGTAGCTATGGTATATGTGCATGCACATATGTATATGTGTGTGTATGTGTGTATGTGCTTGTGCGTATTTTGTAGGTGCATATATATATATATATATATATATATATATATATATATATATATATATATATATATACATCATCCTAAAGGGAATCTTTTATATAGACATGACATTCTATGCTAATCAAACCAATGTTAATAATTGAGAAAGATTGTCAAGTCTTAGCTATGATGGGATCCCTCCTCTCAAGGAACCATTAAATATGACAAAGTTATGAGAAGTTATAGAGAGTAGGAATGGAGGAGGAAACAGGGTGCCTAAACTAGTTTGGGATTTCATTGACAATCCAGAATTTGGTTCACCAATCATAACATGTTATAGTAAGAGCACACTCAGGATTTTCTTTCCACTGCTGTTGTGATTAACATGTGCTGATTGATGCTGAAATGGGAATTAGATTATAAATGGGGTTTAACTTCTTGGGCTGTTTCCCTGAGCAGCTTCCTTAGCCCTGTCACTTTGGAAAGACAGCTCACATGGCACTGTCATTTATTTTTGATGATTTCTTAAATATTTCACTTCATCATCATTTGTCTGGGAGCAGATTTAGTTTCCAGTCCCATTAGGATTAAATCTGTCATGATATGATCTGGTTGGAGTTGTAACCCGAGAAGACACCCTAGGCTAAATTTCATGGACAGGTGAGACAATAGGATTACAGACCTCAAAAAAAAAATTTTTAGATGCTAAATTTAAATATATACATCCAAATCACTACAGCATTGATTGGAAGGTGTGCAACTTCCCATGGAGCCAAACAATCACACACACATACAAAAGCATGTGCCTGCAAGTGTTCCTAATTCAAACCCTTTCAGTCTTTCATTTCCAAGTTAATTTATAGATAATCTGAAGTGGAAAGAAACTATGAGATAATTAAGAACAATTGTCTCATTAAAAAAAATGAGACAACTGAGGCCCAGAGAAAGTAAATGACCTTCCTGAGTGGCAAAAGTAAGATTAAAATCCTGATCTTCTGACTTCCAGTCCTCTAAAATATTACAATGCATTGTGATTAGCTGCTGATGGGGAACACAGACTTCTATCACTAACAGAACATTTATCCACTCACAAATTTTATTTTTCCCAAAACCCATGAATCTTACTCTATAAGAAGACAATCAACAAATGCAACTTTGTTATTAGGCAATAAAACAATTTGAAAATAATAAATGTTTTCAAAATTATTTATCATTTTAAAAAATTACTGTCACTTCCTAATGACTTCCTTCTCTCCCTCTGACCCCATCAGAATTTCCCCTTATAACAAGTAAATATATATAAGCAAATCAAATCAACACATTGGACATGTCACATAATATATGACTTATTCCTGCATCTATAGACTCACTATTTCTCTGTCAAGAAGAAGTCATGCTTCACCACTGGGCTTGTGATGTCAAATTTAGTAGCTTACTGCATTGCCCAGACTTTTTATATTTTTTAATGACATTTTCTTTTACACTACTAAATAAATAAAATAAAATATTTTACTTTGTTTATAATAATTGCCATCAAGGCAAAAATTGTTTACGATATGGAAACAATGGGAATTTTGGGGAAATGTCATCATACCACCCAGATCTTAAGATACAGGAGAGGAAGCCAGGTATAACCACACACAACTTTGGGTCAGGGAAAGCATATTTTAAAGTGTTCAGAGAAAGAATCAGTTGAATCTCATGAGCTAATATTCCTTAAGGCAAGTTAGCCCAGGAGGAATGGTGAGTTTTCAAAAATTAAATAATGTAAAAGTTCGACAAGTACCCCATCAACAATTTACAACTTGGAAGCAGTCAAGATGATAGAGTAAAAGGAAACAGGACAACCCAGTACTCCTCTTAACCTTCCTTTTCCCTTTCCCCCAAACTACTCCAACAACAATTTAAGAACACCATACTTGAAAATTATTTCCAATTATTTTACATGAATAGAAAATTGAGGGATACATTAATGTGAATCATCTTTCCAACTCATGATCATAAATTTGAACTACAGTCATGTCAACAGAATAAGAAATGTGTAACAGAGATAAGCCATGATTATGGACTCAATTTTCATAGCTTTGAATTGAAGAAGACAGAACCCAGAACTACAAAACCAGTCCAGTGGGGCTGCAACTTGAAGAGCTGGTCATGGAATCAACCTGAGCTTGGTTAATAGCTTCCAACTGTAGTGCAGACTCAGTGGGCTACAGGGTAGGAGAGTCTGGATCTTTTACTCTTTCTCAGTGCAGATTGGTAGAAGTTAGGAAAGATATGATAGGATGGAGGTGGAGGTGAGAAACAAGGTCATAGATTGAAAGAGCTCCAAGTTAGGTCAGCAATGATAGGTTGCCCAGAACATATTTCATGGGAAGAATGAGTAAACAAAGAAACAAACAAACAAACAAACAAAAGAAAATTATAAAAAAGAAAGCTAGGGATGTAAGGGTACAAATACAGAAAAAGGATAGCTCAAAATACCTACAAGCAAAAGACAAAGTGCCCACAAAATCATTTAGAATTTCTAGAAGAAATTATGAATAATTTAAAAAATGATTTCAATATGCTATTATAAATGAAATGAAAGCAATTGAAGAAAGAACTGGAAAGTGAATTAAGAGATTGGCACAAAAGGCACAAAATTTTACCCAATAGATTCCCTAAAAGCCAGAATGAAATAAATGGAAGTTAATTACTTCATAAGACAAGGAATATTAAAGTTAAAAGATTTAACAAATAGAAGAAAATATAGGTTAAAGCAGAGAAAAAACAAATAGTCTAAAACACAGGTCAAAATCAGATATTTTTAATGGCTAAGTTAATTTTCTTTTTTTCCACCTTTATTAAAGCTTTTTTATTTTTCAAAATATATGTGTGGACAATTCTTCATCACCAGCCCTTGTAAAACCTTGTGTTCCAATCCCCATCCCCTTTCTCCCAAGCCCTCCCCTAGATGGCAAGTAGTCCAATATATGTTAAACATGGTAGAAATACATGTTAAATCCAAAATATGTATATATATTTATACAATTATCTTTCCAAACAAGAAAAATTAAATCAAACCAGAAAAAAAGAGAAGCAAAATAAAATGCAAACAAAGAAAAACAGAAAGAGTGAAAGTGCTATATTGTGAACCACACTCAATTCCTACAATCCTCTCTTTGAGTATAGATGACTGTCTTCATCACTAAACAATTGGAACAAAAAACTAGATACTTTTAAAGAATTATTGGATTTCCTGGAACCTATGACAAAAAAAGAGTCTGGTTATTATACTTCAAAAAATTATAAAAGAAAACTTCCTAGATCTCTGAAAACAAGAAAGCAAAGAATAGAGAGTATCCATTGTCTCTGAAAAAAATCACATACACACAGAGTAAAAACTGCTAGGAACATCAGAGCTATAATGTAGAGTTTTCATGTTAAGAAAAAATAATGCAAGCTGTCAGAAATGAAAAGTATATATTTAAAAAGCACAATTAAATTCTCTTGATGAGCTCAGATTAGAAGGTTCATATAATCATCTATATCAAAAGTGGCCTTAAAAAGTTAGGAGGTAGATGTAATTGCTAAGCCCTATCAATTATCACTGAAAAACTGTGGAAAAGAGGGTAAGTATTGAATTTGCAATAAACAAAAATGTCTCTGACATTTACCAGCTCTGGTAAAATTGGACAAGGCATTTAACCTCTCTGGATCTCAGTTAACTCATCTAAAATGAAGGGCTTGGACTAAATGATCTCTGAGATCTCTTCTAGTTGATCTAGGACAATGTGATCTTAGGAATAGAATATGCACACTATAGGCCAGTGATTTTTGACAAAATTGATTCTAGTAAGTAAATTCTAGAACTTACTACAAAAGTCAATCTATAAATATCTTTTGTGAGCCAGACAGTATGCTAGTTTTTATTTTTTTATATTTTATTTTCTATTAAGGGAAGATAGAATGTATACATTAAAGTATCTATCTATCTATCTATCTATATACATACAGGTATATACATATATTTATATGTATATGTATATATTTATATACATATTCTAAGCATACATATATTATATATATATATAAACTTCAATATATATATATAAACTTACATGAATATACATGGATATACACACAGAGAATATTTACAGGAAGTAGGTACTAGCAGGTAATGGGAACAGAAATATCTTATGTATGAATGACACGTAGACTGAATTGTGACAGAACACAGAAATGTAATAAGGATAAGGAGAGAATGCATTCTAAGTATGAGAGAGCTTGAACAGAGACATTAATCAATCAATTAATTAATAACCATTTCTTAAGGATTCAATTTCCTTAGGCAATGTATTAAGCACTAGGGATACAGATACAAGAAATTACAAAATTCTTTTTCCAAAAACACTTACATTCTAATAAGAGAAGAAAGGAGTTTGGTTTGGGAAGTAATAAGAATGATAAGCTGATCCATAGAAGAATGAACAGTATTGGTGACTAGAATATTAATCCCAGAATAAGAAGTACAAAATAACAGGAATAGCGATAGAGAAGGAAGATGGCAACCTAAATGCTTGGGTCAGCTATATAGATTAAGCATAGTTTGAGGCCTAGGGCCAGTGAAAGATATAGTGAGCTAGCCAATTTTGCATTCTCTCTAATCAAAGCAGTTGAGCTCTAGTACAAAACTTTTCAGAGTTGAATGCAGTAACTTTTGCACAAACTAGGAGCAAATATTCTAGAGATCTAATGTCAGGGTATTGGTGCAGGAGGTAAAAGTGGGAAAGTAATGGTAGGAAAAATGAAAAGATAGTTTGAGTGCATGGGTGCATGGGATGTGAATGTGTAGCATGGGGATTGAAGGAGATATCACATATTAAGAAAAGCCAAAAAAGAGATAATTTTATTGGATTTTAAAATATATAATGAGGGGTAAGGTATAATGAGCTAGGAAAAGCAGAATGGAACCAAGTTATAAAAGGATTTAAAACCCAAATAGACCCAAAAGAAGCTATTGAAAAGAAAAAGGTGATTATATGTACCAAAATATTTATAGCAGCACTTTGTGTTATAGCAAAGAACTGGAAACAAAATAGCTGTCCATAAGAACAAATTACAGTACACCAATGTAATGTAATATTTCTGTATAATGAGAAACATGAATGTAATGAGTACAGAGCCATTTAGAAAGTACTGAATGAATAGATGAAAATGAATAAGCACACAATGATTACAACAATGTCAATGCGAAAGAAACACTACATTATATTTGGATTCCAACTTCTGTAATGCACTGATTAGTTTTGCTAACTTTTCCCTGTTTTCTTTTTTTGTCTTTGAAAAATATAACTTTTAATATAGAGTGACTCTCTGAGAGGGTAGGTGAAGAGCTATTGGGAGAAATTTTCATGATGTAAATAAAAACATTAAAATTATTTTTAACCCAAATGCATATCCCCCTAGGAGGTAGTAAGTCATTGAAATTTATTGAGTAGAGAAATGAATTGCACTTTAGAAAAATCTCTTTGGGCAGTATGTAGTATCGATGAGAAGAAAGAAAATTGAAGCCATGAGATGAATTAGAAGGATTACAAGTCCAGGTAAAAGTGATGAGAGGTTAAATTGGAGTGATTCCTATGTAAAAAGAAGATATGAAGATTGAAGAAATTTTCAAGAAAGGAGAGAGAGAGAGAGAGAGAGAGAGAGAGAGAGAGAGAGAGAGAGAGAGAGAGAGAGAGAGAGGAGGAGGAGGAGGAGGAAAGAGAGAGAAAGAGATTCAGAGAGAATCAGAGATAGAAAGTGAGTCACACACAAGAGAGATGAAGAGAGAGAGAGAGAGGAGGGAAAGACAGAGAGAGAAAAAGATAAGATTGAAAGAATAGATGATAGCTATCTTCAGGGAATTGAAGAATTATCATGTAAAAGAGAATGAAGTTTGTCCTCCTTGGCCAGTGAACAGAATCAAAGATAATAATCAGAAATTGAAAAGATGCACATTTATACTTTCCTTAGAGGTATACCAGAGAAAAAGAATTTGGGAAGTGATGAGAGGTAATGGTTCCTCCTCACTAGAGACCTCAAGTTAAGGAAAGAGGAATTTGGAGATATATTATAGAGGAGATTCTCATTCAGGTAAGAATTGAACTAAATGAACTTCTAACTCTGAGATTCACTTTCATTAGGAATTTTCATAAATGGATCATAGGAATAAAGCTCCATAGGAATGGAGACCAGAGCAATTCAACATTACAGGAAACATGGGCAATTTGAATAAGGGTCTGAATTATCCCCTCAAAATAATTTTTTCTAACAATGAAGAACTTGTTCTTGCCAAGACTAATCTCTTTACATGTGCTCTTGATTCCAATTCCTCTGGTATTTTCTAATAGATTATGATCTCAGCAATTTCCCCCCCTCTCTAAATTTCTCTTTTTACTGGTTTCTTTCTTACTGAATTCAAACATGATAAAGTCTTACCTATACTTTAAAAATATTTTATTAGACTGTACCATCCACTAAAGCTATCATTTTATATTTTCCTCCCTTTATTAGTTAAATTTGTTACAAATAGATCACACTCATTGCCTCTACTTCCTCTCCACTTAATTTTCAATACTTTTCATTTTATCTTATTATCTTGGTAAGTCAAGTAAATTCTTTCTCCAAGGTTACCTATGCCCTTTCTGTTCTCATTTTGACAATACTGATAATCCTCTCTTCCTGCAAATGCTCTCTTTTTTAAGGTTCATGGCCATCATTTTCCATGATTCTTTTACCTAATTTTTGTAGTCTCTCTTGCTGGCTCATTATCCATAGCATGCTCCTTAAGTTTGGGTCTTTCTAAAGGCACTGTTGTATACCTTCTTCCCTTCTTTCCCTGCACAGTTGGATCTTATCAGTTCTCATAGGTTAATTATAATTTCCATGTAGAAGACTCAAATCTGTCTAACCTCGGTATCTTCCTGAGCTTCAGTCTCAAATCACCAATTAACTATAAGACATTTCAGATTACACAGTTAACTTAGCCTTTTGTGGCAAAACTTGACGAATCTGTCTACATGATATGTCTCTACTTCTCTCTTAACTCCTCTGCAATCTGGCTCCTGACTTCATCATTCAAATAACAGTGCCCTCTTCAAAGTTATAAGTGATCTCCGCCAAATCTAATGGCCTTTCCCAATTTTTATCCTTCTTGATCTCTTTGCAAAATAGAATTTGATATTAGTGATCATCTCCTCTTTACTCACACTCTCTCCTCTATAGGTTTTCATGAATTGCTCTCTTTTGCTTCTTATCCTATCAAACTATTCCTTCTCAGTCTCCTTTGCTGATTCTTCATTCAGGTCATGCCCAGTAACCATTAATGTTCCCCAGGCTCTGTGTATGATGTTCATCTGGTTCAGCTCAGTTCATTCAGCATCAGTTCATGTAAGTCTTTCCAGGCTTTTCCAAAATCAACCTGCTAATCATTTTTATAGAACAGTAATACTCCATTAAATTAGATATTCTATAGCTATCTCTAACTCAAAGGTACAAAATATAAATCATTATCTTTCCCCCCAAATCATCCCATTTCTAAGTTTCCTTGTCACTATCTAAAATGTTAATATCATTTCGGACATCCATGCCTTTAACCTATTGTTATCATTGACACCTAGCTCTCACTCTCTCTATATATCCAAATGGGCTACAAATCTTGACATTTTTAACTCTGTCTTCTTTCTCACTTTTCTCCTTACCACTAGTTCAAGTCTTTATTATAGTTCACTTTGATGATTACAATAAATTTCCAATTGGTCTCACTGCTCCAATTCTCTCCCTATTCTAATCTATTATTCACTCAAGGTGTCATAGTGATTTTTTTTCTAGAGTTCGGATTAATCATGTCACTTCTCACTCAAGGTTATTGCTGTAGTTCCCTTTTACCTCTAGAATCAAAGACAAAGTCATCTGTTTATCACTTAAAACTTTTCTGGATCTTTTCTACTTTTTCAAAATTCTTAGACTTTATTCCACTCCTCAAATTGTATAATCCAGCTACCATAAACTACTCATGATTCCTTAACTCTTTCACTATATTTCCTATCTCTGTGTCATTGCTGTTTCTAGATAATATCTCTCCCCCATCCCTGGATTCTCTGTACTTTTACCAAAACCTCTTAGTTTCTTCGGTTTTTTGGAGTGCACCAAATTATTTATAAGTTTACTCCCTTAATAGAATGTAAGTTTCTTGAGGGCAGTGGCTGTTTTTGCTTATCTTTGTATCCCTAGTGCTTAGGACAGAGCATAGCATATAGTAAATATTTAATAAATATTTGTCAATTGACTGGCTCACAAGATCTGGGGTAGGTCATTATGTGCAAGGATTACAAAGCCATAAATGAAATCATCTTTGCTATCAAAGATCTTACATTCTATCAAGAAAAACAATATGCACAAATAATAGTTTTGCTATTTATCCTTTACCACAGAGGATAAAGGACATCATAGGGTGATGTCTTGACTTATGAGTCACTTTAAGTGAGACAGTCATCATAACCCCCTTTCTTCTAAGTCATCAAAATCCAGTGGCAGGACAAAAATCAAGAAGAATGATGACAACCTTGGGATCTTTGATGGCTGATCAAGCTCTAATATTCCACAGCTCCTGCTTTAGCTCCCTTAATAACCAAGGGAACAAATTGTTTTTATCTGACCATTCCACCAGATGAAGTTCTTACAAGCTGGGGTAGACACAGCCCTAACTCACCAATAGGTTTGTGGTCCTTCAATTATCCTTAATCTGGTTTAAAAATATCTGTTGGAATGGTTTACTAAAGTAAAATAACTGCCCATGATGCAGTTTCTTGGAGCCACCCACAGGTGAGAGTTGGGTAAAGGTGGATGACCAGCCTTAAAAAAGGTTTAGCAATCAATTACACTGAAGGTGCTAGTCCTCCATGAACACCCCGTACACTTCACAAATTGCAGTATATATATATATATATATATGTGTGTGTGTGTGTGTGTGTGTGTGTGTGTGTGTGTGTGTGTGTGTGTATGTGTGTGTGTGTATATATATATATATATATGTGTGTGTGTGTGTGTGTATATACATGTATATGTATGTGTGTGTATGGAAATATGTGTGTGAGAGAACAAGAGGTTCTTGAAATGAGTTTTTTAAAAAATTTATTAAAGCTTTTTATTTACAAAACATATGCATGAGTAATTTTTCAATATTGACCCTTTGTAAAACCTTCTGTTTCAATTTTCCTTCCTTCCTCTCCCACTCCCTCCCCTGGATGGCAGGCAGTCCAATATATGTTAAATATGTTAAAATATATGTTAAATCCAATATATATTTACATATTTATACAATTATCTTACAGCACAAGAAAAATAGGATCAAGAAGGGGAAAAATGAAAAAGAAAACAAAATGCAAGCAAACAACAGAAAGAGTGAAAATGCTATGTTGTCTTCCACACTCAGTTCCCAGTTCCCTGAAGTAGATGGCTCTTTTCATCACTGACAATTGAAACTGATCTGAATCATCTCATTGTTGAAGAGAGCCATGTCCAACAGAATTAATCATCATATAATTTTTTGTTGCCGTGTATAATGATGTCCTGGTTCTGCTCAGTTCACTTAGCATCAGTTCATGTAAGTCTCTCCAAGCCTCTCTGTTTTCATCCTGCTGGTCATTTTTTACATAATAATAATATTCCATAACATTCATATATCACAATTTATTCAGCCATTCTTCAATTGATGGGCATCCTTTCAGTTTCCAGTTTCCAGCCACTACAAAAAGGGCTGCCACAAACATTTTGGCACATACAGGTCCCTTTCCCCTCCTCAGTATTTCTTTGGGATATAAGCCCAGTAGTAGCACTGCTGGATCAAAGGGTATGCACAGTTTGATAACTTTTTGAGCATAGTTCCAAATTGCTCTCCAGAATAGTTTGATCTGTTCACAACTCCACCAACAATCTGTCAGTGTCCCAGTTTTCCCACATACCCCTCAACATTCATCATTATCTTTTCCTGACATCTTAGCCAATCTAACAGGTGTATAGTGACAGTGTATAGTATCTCAGAGTTGTCTTAATTTTCATTTCCCTGATTAATAGTGATTTGGAGCATCTTTTGAACTGAGTTTTGAAGGAAACAAGAGCTTCTCAGACACAGAAGTAATAATGCAAAGTCATTGTGGCTCACTGTGGCTATTGATTCATAAATGTTCCTGAAGTCTCAAATGATTCACCTATTTTTTTTCAATGCCTATTTCTAATGTTTTTTTTTTTTTTTTTGTTTTTCTTCTAAGAAATAAGTCCTCTAATTTCAGGTTATCTGAAATGTCCTGACCAAAGAAAGAGTGATCATTTGTGTCTTTGGTTGACTATCTTGGCTATTTTGTATGTAATCTATTCATTCTGAATTGTATAGGCCAGTTACAATTTCAAAAGAAAAAACTTTAATGAGACTTTATTCATTCATTCATTTAGTTAACAAACAGGCATTTATTAAGTATTTATTGCATTTGGAGCACTGTGTGTTTCTGGAGAAAATGAACATTTTAAATCTATGAATCCATAAGCATAATTGATCACCTACTATATGCCAGGCATTGTGCCAAACAGAGGAGATATATTCTTAGGACTTTTAGTCTAGGAATCAAATAAGATACAGTTAATAACATAAAATAATGATATGTACAGTATTACATGAGATAAAGTGCAAAATCTGAGGAGAAAAGTTAGAACTGACTTTGGTATTAGAGGAAGCTTAGAAGAAGGAACAGTGTTTAAATTGGGTAGCGATTCAACAGGTGAGGAAGGGAATAGGGGGATTCAAGCATGGCCTGAAAGCAAAGTCATAGAAAAGAATGAGTGTATTTTGAGGTATTTTTAGAATTTTTTCATTTTGTCTGGAATGACACATGAGCACACATAAAGATGAATAAGAGATGTCTAGAAACAGATGGTGACCCTTATTTAGGATATTCTTGGCAAAGAAAAAAATCATCTTTGCAACTTTATGCACTAATATTGAATATGAGAAATATAATCACCATTGGGACACAGGGAATCTGGAAGTTTTCCACTAAGGAGGCCGGCTACACTACTCCCTCAGCTCTGGTAGCATCCTCATGCAGAAGGGCTTTGGGAGTCTCAAGGCCCTCCCTCACTTCTGTGTTTACCACTAGTGTGTGTATCTAGAGACACAGCAGAGGTTTCTACCATATGCTAGTTAATATGAATTATTTTGATTTGCATACCCCAACAGTTGATTTGGAGGGCGGAAGTGCAAACCCTGCCAGGGCAAAAGGTTTTCATTCTGCCTTCTCCACCCAACTGGCTGGTTTCCACTTTGATTGTCTGCATTTCTGAGAACACTTCATTTCTGCAGCTTCCTTCGAAATCCAGGGAAGATATAAATCACAGGCGCAGAAGTAACTAGCAGTTGTGACATTTTGTTACAGAGTTTAATTACATGAATCATAAAATATTGCTACAATTTTCCAAACTGTTAAACCTTAATTAATACGAACCCGCAGGGACCACCTTGATAGCTCTAAATATTCTAGATCTCAACTCCTACAGTAGTGTTTCAGTCAGCCTGGAAGTGCTTTATAATTTGCAAAGAGTGATTAATTATTAGAAATGAAACCAGACAAATTAATTTAATATAAATGAGGTTGTACACGATTTGATTAATTCTTTTTAATTACCTATATGTTATTTTTTCAATACTTGAACAAAGGGGCCTATTCTTCTCTTGCATGTTCAAATTCATTAATCTCATTAGCGCACAGTATTAATATAATTTTATCACACATTCCAGAAGTAGGGCACATTGACAAACCGTAATGAATCGCGGCATTAGTGTCCTATCACTACATTAATTTCAAGACATGCCTGGCTCATCTGCAATTTACTTTGAGACTTAGTTTAAAATGAGCTGAATAAGCGTGTAATTATGACATCTGCTTCTTTTCAGGTACCTCTTTGTATATCAGTGACAAAGGAATAACAGGTTTAAATATGTGTTAACACTCTGAGAGCATGTATAATTGCAATATGGCAATGTGTAATGAAGATTAAATTAGACTGTACTATACCTGACATATGCAAGAGCATAATTGAACTATAGTCACTGTAGCAGGAGAAGAGACTGTAAAATACCAATATTTAATTTGGGGAAAAATGAAATGAAGGATGAAACATAGTAATATCATGGTGGTGGTGGTGGTGGTGGTGGTGGTGGTGGTATATGGTAAGGTAGAGGACAACTCACTGAAAAGGTAAAAAGGGAGAATTGACCTCAAATTTGATGCAGAAAATTAGAGGATTTGACTTGCTTTCTCTTTGGAACCAATGACAGTTGGTCATGAATTTCATGACATTCTCTAAGAGGGTCCATTTCGGATGTCAGACAAGCATGACCTAGCACTGCATATCTTGCACATTCAGCACCCTCCCTGGGCCTGGTGCTTTACTCTCATGCTGCAGGCCATAAAATTGAATTAAGAGATTGAAATCTGGGAATTTGCACAGAAAAAAAAAAAACTGGGCAAATCTGAGAAGAACATTCAATTAACTTTTCCTCTCCATTGGCCTGATCTTCAGGGTGGATAAAGTTCTAGATGGAAAGGATTTGGAATTTCTCAAAACTTAGGATGGGCCCATGGTCATTTCCCTAAAGCCTCTTTATAGCAAGGAGATAGTTACATTATTTAGCATTAAATTTATCACATTCAGTACTATTCTAAGTATTACTTTTGATGTCTCATTATATTTTGGTGGCTTTAAACATATATGTATCCGTATCCATATGAAGTTATGGATAATCTGCATGACTTATTCAAATTTTGACCAGCATTTATTAAATGACTAATTTGAGTTCAGCAGGACAAGGCTGACTTTGGATGCTTGAAAAAATATTACATGACAATATGTTCAAGTGAATAAAAATAGGAAGTCATTTGCAAACAAAATCCAAGGCTGTTCTATGAAGGAATGGGTGAATCAGACAAGTGCTTTTCAGAGAATTTCCTATTTGGTTATCCAATCAAGTCTTCCTCTATTGCCACAATGTGAAATGGAATTGAACCTATGTCTGAAAGGCTATAAGCTCTGGTAGGGCCCACCAAAATAAAAGGACATATTATATACTTGTTAATCACTATACTATCCATTTCAGACAAGGTCATCACTGGCTTGGCCACAGAATGAGAGATTTATTCATTTATTTTAGCTATATCAACTCTCGAATGTTATCTTTGACGTTGTAGAGGGGTTTGCAATCTATGTAGTAGAAAGGATATTGACTGTTGTCCTTTCTCAAAAAAGACCAAAGGGACATCACTATATTAGCGTCAAGTTAGTGTGTCCAACTGCAGCTGATCAGAGCAATATAAGTTTGGACTGCCCTGTCACAGGTTGGATGCACATAGTCCATATAAACTTTTTGGGGTAGCTTCTTTAATTTTGCACATCTCACATTTCTTTTGAGCTGATTCAATTCAATTCAATCTAATCTTCATGAATGAAAACATAGACCAGTGAAAGACTGAAATTAGAAACTGGGAAAGTATCTTAGAGATTATCTAGTTTGGTTGTCTGATTGTATAGATGAGGAAATCAGGAAGGAAAAGATAGTAGGTTTGAATTCAAGAAGCTGGAAATAAAATTCCATCCCTGAAAAATGATGCACAAAAAAATCTGTATGACCTTGAGCTAGTCACTTAACATTATTGAGAGGCAATCTGGTATAATGGAAGGAAAGCTGTCATGACTTGGAGTCAGTAGACACTGATGTTTATTGCAGCCCTAAAACTTGGTACTTATGTGATTTTGGGCAAGTCATTAACTATTTCTGAACAATTTCCTCATCTGTAAAATGGAGGTAATAATATCTACCTTTTACAAGATATTCTAGGAATAGAATCATTCCTGTAATATATGATTTAAAGATTTAACATGTCAGCTACTATTTTTACATTTAACCAGGTCAGCTACTATTTTTATCAATGAGGCTAGATTTCTTCATTTGTAAATTGTTAACTTGTCAGTAAACATTTAATAAGTACCTACTATATATCAGGCACTGTGCTAAGTGCTGGGGATATGAAGAAAGGGGGGGTAGACAGTCTCTGTTTTCAAAGAGCTCATAATTTAATGGGGATAGACAACATGTAAACTATTACAAACAAGCTATATACAAAATAAATCAGCAAAGTAATAATAATATCAGAGCTGCCCTCTTCATAGGAATGAAGTGAAGAAAGTGCTTTGCAAAACTCAAAACACTATAAAATTGTGAGTGATTATTAGTATTTCTAGTTTTATCACCATTTTACTGTATGATTTGGGGCAAATCATTTCCATTCTTTGGGTCTTACTTATAAAAGTATAAGTTTAAGTTGGATATATGTTGATGTTTTTTCTAGTTCTAAAGTTTTGTACTATGAGTCCAATAAAGAAGAATAATTTATCAGTGATCACTTAGCAACTGATCTATGAGTGTAGGGCAGGTCTCCTTATTACTATTCTAGTAATAGTAATAGTCCCATCTTCCACAAATCACTTTTTCCAAGGTCCTAGAAACAAAGAAAAAAAGCAAGCAAATAATAGCAACAACAAAAAAGATGAAAATACTATGTTGTGATCCATACTCAGTTCCCACAGACCTCTCTCTGAATTGCATTCAGTCTCATAACGTATTCTTTTTTCTTGTGGTTAGTTATCAGTTAGTCAATGTTCTCTTCATACCATCTGGGAAATTGAGCTTATCTAACAATACTATTCTTTAAGTACTACCAAATAGTGTTATCGGCTCTTAATAATATGTTTTTCCCCTATGTTTTTTCAAGAGTTATTAACACCATTAACAGCTTTTCAAGAATTAGGAACATGACTGTTGGCTTTATAGAATTCTTAGATTCATGATTAAATATTGAATAATCATTTGTAAAAGAAGTAAAATACTAAGTGGCAGGATTCTTTCTGAATTAATTCTTCTCATTTGAGGATAATATTATACTTGATTTTTTGGTTGTTTATAGAACAAAATTAAGTAGCAAGCAGCAACCACTTAAACAAGTATGTAACAAGAATGAAAGTATGGTCAATCAGTTAATCTCATTTGGCTCTACATTTAGAGACCACACATTTTGATGAGGTTCTAATTGAGATGGAATGTGTGGCACTAGCCTAAATTTTTTCTCTGGATTTTTGACCAAAGTCCTCTCTGCCCATAACTCACTCATCACTTGCCAAAATAAATTTACTTTGGTTTGATGTTTTCTGTTCTTTGCCTGAAGGGAAGGTGATGTTTCATGGAAAATTGGAGAAAAGGGAGTATTCAGAATTTTCCAAACTCCATAAGATGAGAGATGTATGCCTTCCTTCCTTCATTGTTGAACTGGGGAACTACAGTGATAGACTTGTTCAATGGACTAGTTAAATTTGTTAAGCTATCTTTCTCTTTATTTTTGAATCTATGTTATAATAGTAATTAGACAGGAAAAGACACATATATTTGGAAAGAATCATGTTACAATAAAATCAATAAAATAAAATAATGCTGTAGTGAATAGTTGTGTATAAAGGGAAAAGAGAAAACGAGGAGGTAACTCACTCTGGTTGAAACTATTTCCTTCTTGGAAATGAAGATTAAATGAAAAATAAAATCTAGTAATAATTTTCTGTATATTTAGTTTTTAAATCTTAGAGGATAGACAGACGTGTTTATACACATATACATAAATATCTGTGTTTGTCTGTGTATGTCTCTATATTGAGAAAGATTAAAGACTTTTCCACAATAATGTTAATTCACTTTGTATATATTTCTTATCTGCAGTTTTCAATGCTTTCTATCTCCTAAGCTAGTGACTAGTTTGTTTCATCTCCTTATTAAAGAATCATAATAGTGAGATCAATAAGGAAATTTGCCATTAGTATTAGAATCAAAGCAGCTTGGATTTGGAAGCTTTTGTATATTGAATTTGTAAGTATTTGAAATAGTGCATTATTGTTTAGTGATTGTTTCCATTATTCTTCTAATGAAAAACTGATTAGGTCTGGACATAAAATACTATAAATATGGATTGATACTGTAAATATGGAAATGCTTGTATTCACCAATAAAAAGGGGTCATTTGGATGTGTTTTGTCTTACTATTTCCCTTCTCTGCTTGGAAGAGGAATGAAGCATGAGGAGCAACAGGAATCATACATTCTTAACACTGAGCCTATTCAGTGAAGTTGTAGACATCTTTATTATCTGTAGTAACAATTCAGATTTAGTATCCACTCAATAAGCATAATGGATTGTATGTTACAATGTGTGTGAGGTGGGGGGAGTTCTTCTAATAATAAAAATAATTTATATAGCATTGCAAAATGCTTTATATGTTCAGGGTGTCCTGAAATTTTAAATTCAGTTTTAGATTTTATTAACTCATTCAATCCTCACAACTATCACACATCTCACAACTAATCACAACAACATCTATGAGGTAGATATTATTTCTATTCACATTTTACAGATTAGAAAACTGAGATTGAGAAAGGTTTAGTCATTTGTTTAGGCTACACAGCTAAGTGACTAAGGCAAGATTAGAAATAGTCTTTCTGTCCAGCACACTTTCCATTAAAGCCATTCATTTGCCTCACTAATTCAATTTTTAATCTCTTTCAATTGTAAGTAGGGGATCCAACATATAGTAAACTCTTAAAAATGTTATTAATGAAAGAGAGAAAAGGAGGAGAAGGAGAAGAAGAAAGAGGAGGAGAAGAAGGGAGACTGAAAGGGAAGAAGGGAAGGGGAATGTAGGCTCAAGAGCCATGATTCCTGAAGTGTTTTGTTTCTTAGGTTTGATCTTTTCCTTCCTTCCTTCCTACCTGCCTTCCTTTCTCTCTGTCTCTCTTTGTCTCTGTCTTTCTGTCTCTGAGTCTATCTCTCTGTCTCTGTCTTTATCTGTGTGTCTGTGCTTCGCTCTCTGCCTCTCTCTCTCTCTCTCTCTCTCTCTCTCTCTCTCTCTCTCTCTCTCTCTCTCTCTCTTTCTCTCTGTCTCTCTCTCTCATCTCTCTCTCTGTCTCTGTCTCTCTCTCTCTCTCTCTGTCTCTGTCTCTGTCTCTCTCTCTCTCTGTCTCTCTCTCTGTCTCTCTCTCGTCTCTCTCTCTGTCTCTGTCTGTCTCTCTCTGTCTCTGTCTCTCTCTCTCTCTCTCTCTCTCTCTCTCTCTCTCTCTCTCTCTCTCTCTCTCTCCCTCTCTCTCTCTCTCTCTCTCTCTCTCTCTCTTCTCTACCCCTATCTGTTTCTCTTTAATTAATAGCAAATACTCTCTCTTCAGGAATACCAGATATAAAGACTGCAGCTCTATCCCAAGATGAACACCTATGTGCAAATGTAGTCTTGGGTTGCATCAAGGGATGCAATGTGACAGTATATTTGACACAGAGTCAAAAAGACCCGGATTCTAATTCTGTTTCAGACACTTATTAGTTGTGTGTCAACTGGCAAATCATTTAATGTCTCTTAGTGTCTGTTTCTTCATCTATACAATGTGCATAGCATAGTGCCTACCTCACAGGGTAATTGGGGAAATCCAGGCAAAATAATTTATGCATTACCACTTTGAGTGTTAAGGGAGGCAATATTCAGGATTAGAGAGTTAATAGACCAATTACATTCAGTCCTAATAAGACAACATATCATTTGGAATATTCAGTTCAGGTTGACACATTTTAGGCAAGATATTGATAAGTCATAGAATGACTAGAGGAGGGCAGCCAAGATGGTGAAAGTCCTTGAGATCATGCCATATACTAATTCATTGAAAGAACTATGAATTAATTAGATTATAAGCTCCTTGAGAACTTGTTCTTGGTATTTAGCACAATGCCTAAGCATATAGCAGGTGCTTAATATTGATTGATTGAAGTTTAGTTACTAGAGAAAGGAGAACTTCAGGTGGAAAAGACCATATTAGTGTATCAGCTATATCATTTAATGTGTGTGTGAGGGGAAAGGAGCTCTCAACTTGGAAGGGCTATCCTGTGGAATAGAAATTATTATTCTGCTTGATCTCAAAGAATAAAACTAGTAGGAATGGGCATGAGGTTCAGACATTTATTCTTGATAGTTGCAAAAAAAAAATTCCTGACAATTTGGATTATCCAAAAGTAGATTGGGCTGTTTCAGGGGATGTGGATTCTTCCTTCCCAGATATCTTCAAATAAAGGTTATAAACCACCTTGTAAAAATGATTTTTCTTCAGTTTTGCTGAAAAGCTTCTGAGGTTACTGGAATCCTTGGATTCTGTTCTTAACTTTTTACATTGGTGATTCTTTGTTCTTTTACTTTTTGACATAAATTTGTCTTAACAATTCTATGGCATAAGATATTAAGGGGGGTGCATTGTCTAGGGACATTGAAATATAATGACAATAGAAATCCATATGCAAAAACAATTATCTCAAAAATT